>NC_057801.1:712151707-712161704 GCF_018294505.1 Triticum aestivum
CACGATGTTTTTACCCAGGTTCGGGCCCTCTCGATGGAGGTAAAACCCTACTCCTGCTTGATTAATATTGATGATATGGGTAGTACAAGAGTAGATCTACCACGAGATCAGAGAGGCTAAACCCTAGAAGCTAGCCTATGGTATGATTGTTGTTCGTCCTACGGACTAAATCTCTCCGGTTTATATAGACATCGGAGAGGGCTAGGGTTACACAGAGTCGGTTAAAATGGGAGGAGATCTACATATCGTATCACCAAGATTGCCTTCCACGCCAAGGAAAGTCCTATCCGGACACGGGACGAAGTCTTCAATCTTGTATCTTCATAGTCCGGGAGTCCGGCCAAAGGTCATAGTCCGGCCATCCGGACACCCCTTAATCCAGGACTCCCTCAGTAGCCCCTGAACCAGGCTTCAATGACGACGAGTCCGACGCGCAAATTGTCTTCGGCATTGCAAGGCGGGTTCCTCCTCCGAATACTTCATAGAAGATGTTGAACACAAGGATAGTGTCCGGCTCTGCAAAATAGTTTCCACATACCACCATAGAGAAAATAATATTCGCACAAATCTAATCTGCTGACATATTCCGTCGCATGACATCATGCCACAGCCAAGCCTGTATTCGAATCGTTTTACTGTCCCACCTCAGCGTGTTTAGCGAGGCAGTTTCCTTGGCACGTCTTGTCAAAGCAGAGATCGTGTCCCCTCATTCCGGGATTCTCATCAATAGGGTGTGGGTAACCCAACCGCGCCATTAATCGCGGCGCTTGGGAGATAAGCGAGTTTTACTAGGCTGGTGGGGGCACATAGTTTCGGCCGCCCATATAAGGGGATAAGGATCCGCCCTTTCAATCTACGCCTTCTTCCTCCTTTGCTTATCCATTTCCACGCACTCGAGCTCCAGCGCCCAAGTCCGCACTTCCCACCTCAACCTTCTCC
The DNA here is from genome assembly GCF_018294505.1 of Triticum aestivum. NCBI lineage: Eukaryota > Viridiplantae > Streptophyta > Magnoliopsida > Poales > Poaceae > Triticum > Triticum aestivum. Next base: position 712,152,647 of record NC_057801.1, read on the forward strand.
AATCATGTCCGGAGCGGGAGGCAGGTGGATGGCCTCCTCCGTTACGGAGGGGCAAATCAAGAGGTTGAGGAAGGCCGGATACTTGTCTAACGACATCGCGCACCGGCTCCCAGATGAGGGACAACTCATCCCCACCCCTAGGCCCCATGAGAGGGTGGTGTTTCTCCCCCATTTCCTCCGCAGACTGGGCTTTCATCTTTACCCATTTGTCCGGGGGCTCATGTTCTACTACGGCCTGGATTTCCACGAACTGGCCCCGAACTTTATCCTCAACATTTTGACGTTTATCGTCGTGTGTGAGGTCTTCCTCTGCATCAAACCCCACTTCGTCTTATGGCTAAAGACCTTCAATGTCAAGCCGAAGGTTGTGGGCGGCCGACAAGCGGAGTGCGGAGGCGCCATGGTGGGCAAGATGGCCAATGCCACATGGCTCAAGGGCACCTTCGTGGAAACCATCAAAGGGTGGCAATCGGGGTGGTTCTACATCACCGAGCCACGTGACCCTGAATGGGTAGCGGCTCCCGAATTCCGATCTGGCATCCCCACACGGCTCACCTCATGGAAAGAGACGGGCCTATCATGGGGTAATTCGGCAAAGGCGACCAGACTCCAAACCTGTGTCAGAGACCTGATCGACAGGAAGGTCAAACTTGTCACAGTAGTCCAGGTCATGCTCTTCCGCCGGATCCTCCCGTGTCAACGACGGGCTTTTAATTTGTGGGAATTCGACCCGGCCCAGCACCAAACCTTGTCCAGGCTCTTCGACACAACGCATGAAGATGCGTGGAAGGTGCTTTTCAAGGGCTCCGAGGTTCACCCTCCCACTACCGAGGATCGCGGATTCTGCACGAAGCACCAAGCCAGCGCGGTAAGCTTAGTTTACCCATTATAGGGTACTGATTTTACATAGTTTGACTCTATGAGGGATCTAAACTCCCATTCCTTTAACAGGCCTGGCAGAAGAAGGCCGGACAGATCGATTGTCCGGCTCCTTTGCCCGAAGGCCCAGCAGACGCCCGCTTGACGAAGCTACTGGCCCCGGCACCTCACGTGGTGCCAGAGAAGAAAGTCAAGAAGAAGGCCACGGGAACTCGAAAGAGCTCTCGGCGCCTGGTGGTGTCGGACTCATCGCCCGACGAACCCAAAGCGCGCTCCTCCTTCAAAGATGAGGAGGAGGAAGAAGAAGCCTCTCCCCCTCCAGCGGGGGGAGGAAAGAAAAGAAAGGCCGCCCCAACTGGGGAGGCCGGAGGGTCCAAGAAGGGAAAGACCCTTCTTCCCGACTACGCCACCGATGCCGAAGACGGCAGAGAGGAGTGGCCATCCAGGGCCAAGCCCCTGGCAAAATCTTAAGTATCCGGATACCAGAATAACTCATGGCGTTCCTTTATTGTACAGTACCTTCTGATGCCGAATTTAATCATGCAGTCCGCCCAAGGCCCAGCTCGACGATTCGTCGAGCAGTTCCCTGGATTCGTCGGATGTGAATAGTGCTTCACTCCCGACTGCTACATCCCCTCGCCCTACGGACGATGCCGAGGTGGAGTCCCAAAAGGGGCTAAACCAGGAGGAGGTGGTCCTGGAGGCGCCACAAGGCGACCTCCCGGATGATGGGGTCATGTACCTAGGGTAGGGTCACGGACCTGATCTAAGTACCTTGCCCAAGGACACCCTTAGAAGAGGTCGCCTTCCAGTCGACCAACGAGGGACTCACTCGACTGACTTGAAGGACTCGACCACGAAGACTCACTCGACCACCAGAAGGTCAAGAGGCACTCTGCACTGCAACGGCCTGTAATTAAGTAGACTTTATGATAGTAAAGACACTTTATGTGGGGCGTTACCAGTAACGCCCCGGACTTAACTCACCTTAAACCCTCTCCTACGTGGGCTGGCTGGGGTCCTGGCGCACTCTATATAAGCCACCCCCCTCCACAGGTAGAAGGGTTCGGCACCTTGTAACTCATATACTCATAATCCACTCGACCGCCTCCGGGCTCCGAGACGTAGGGCTATTACTTCTTCCGAGAAGGGCCTGAACTCGTACATCCCTTGTGTTTACAACCTCTCCATAGCTAGGACCTTGCCTCTCCATACCTACCCCCACTCTACTGTCAGGCTTAGAACCACGACAGTTGGCGCCCACCGTGGGGCAGGTGTTTTAGCAATTTTGTGGAGAAGTTGCGATTCTTCCGAGTACTTACATCATGGTGGCTGCTGGAGTTTTGGTTGAGGGTCGAGAGATCCGTCTCGGCGCTCTCACCTTCATCGCCGACGACTCCGCCTGGCTCCAGGAGGCTCCACTCGACGTTGATGCGCTCCCCGTCCGCGGTGCGACGCATTTTCGCGCATGTGTCCGCGGCGTTCTGCTGCGGCAACCGTCGACGCCGTATCGGTCGACTCCCCCATCGTCCACCCTCTCGGTCTCCTGCCAGCGCAAGCGCTCGGGCCGGTCGAGGCTTCAGCGGTGGGTGAGACACGCGGTGGCTCGTCAGACGGCCACCACTCATGTTGCGGCAATCGAGCCCGACGAATCTCTCTACGGCCTGTTCGATCTGTCGACTGGCTCCGTAGAGACTGCATCCGAGTGCGATAGCAGTGATCCAGCGGCGGAAATCTTGATGGTCGACGGGCCCCGCAGTCCCCCTGGCTTCGCCCGTGATGGTGGGGCAGGCAACGGAGGCGACCCCGCACGAGGCCACGAAGAGTACCAGCCCGAGCCACTCGACTCTCTGCAAAGAGAGGAACTTCGCCGCAGGAACGTAGATGCCCTGCGTACTCCCATCGCAGGAGAAACCCCCGAGGCCCGCGCCTTGGAGGAGGCACGTTTGGCCAATTTGGCCGAACACACTCGACTGGAGAGTCTTCAGTGAGCACTCGACGAGCGCGCGCGGCAACGAGTTCCCGACAACAGTCGACGTCAACTCTTCCCGCCGACTCAGGTATATCGAACCCCAATCCAGAATTTAGCAGCTGCGACCCGTATAGCAGAGTCTATCCAGCCTTCTCAGTCGGAAGCTGGCAGAGGCTTGATGCAGATCAGGGATCTGCTCTGGGCAGCAGGAGATCAGAATTCAGCCATGTCGCAGTCGCGCAACAGAATTCACAGTCGATCCATCACTGCGAATACGGTTCAGTCGGCTCACAGCCCCAGATCGCCTCCGCGGCGTGAAGGGCGCGAGAATCGGCGAGACCACTATGGTGACCGACTCGACCGAGATGATAGGCGTCGAGTGCCCAATTCCCCTCCGAGGGGTGGGTCTTACGCTCCTCGGCAGCAAGATGACAGGCGTCAGTTGAGTACAGGGCGAAGGGTTCCAGTCGACCCCAGAGAACCAGGCTTCGACGCGCGATCCATTATCGTGCAAGGTTTGGTCGACCGGAACAGAGCCCATCGAGGTGGACTCGACAGAGATGCGCCCACAAGCAGTCGAGTGCATGTTTCTGGTCCTGAATGTTTCAGCAGAGCTATCAGAGCCGCAGTTATTCCCCCCAATTTCAGGTTGGCAACAGGAGTCAGCAAGTTTACTGGTGAGTCCAAGCCTGAAACTTGGCTTGAGGACTACCGAGTGGCGGTTCAGATTGGTGGTGGGAACGATGAGGTGGCCATGAAGCATTTGCCCCTCATGCTAGAAGGTTCTGCCAGGGCATGGTTGACTCAATTACCTCCTAGCAGCATTTACACTTGGGAAGATCTGTCCCGAGTGTTCATCAGAACGTTTGAAGGAACTTGCAAGCGACCAGCTGGATTGACAGAGTTGCAAGTCTGCGTGCAGAAGACCAATGAGACTCTCAGAGAGTATATTCAGAGATGGATCACTTTGCACCACACTGTGGAGAATGTGTCTGATCATCAGGCAGTCTGCGCCTTCAAAGATGGCGTCAAGAATAGAGAACTGAGTTTCAAGTTTGGTCGAACCGGTGACATGACCTTGAGTCAGATGATGGAGATTGCTACCAAGTACGCCAACGGCGAAGAAGAAGACCGACTCCGAAGCGGCAAGCACAAGCCAAGTTAGTCGGAAAAAGGAAACACCAGTCGGAAACAGAAGCGGAAGGCTGAACCGGCAGCTCCTGGAGAGGCTCTGGCCATGACTCAAGGAAAGTTTAAAGGGAAACCAAAAGGATCCTGGAACCCTAAGAAGGTGAAGGATAAAGAAGGGAACGACGTGATGGATATGCCGTGTCACATCCACACGAAGAAAGACGAAGAGGGGAATATCATCTACCCGAAGCACACCACTCGCCAGTGTCGACTCCTGATCCAGCAGTTTCAGGGAAAACAGTCTAAGGACAAGGAGAAGGAGTCGGACAAGGCCGAAGACAAGGAGGACAGTGAGGGAGGATATCCGCATATCAACTCCACTCTGATGATCTTTGCAGATGTGGAAAGCAAGAGTCGATTGAAAGTCATCAACCGAGAAGTGAACATGGTTGCCCCAGCAAAAGCAAATTATCTGAAATGGTCCCAAATACCCATCACATTCGACCAATCTGATCACCCGACTCATATTGCCACCCCCGGGAGGCAAGCTTTGGTGGTCGATCCAGTTGTCGAAGGCACTCGACTGACAAAAGTGCTGATGGACGGTGGAAGCGGGCTGAATTTGTTGTATGCCGACACATTGAAAGGAATGGGCATTCCGATGTCCCGACTGAGCACCAGTAACATGAGCTTTCATGGAGTTATACCAGGGAAGAAAGCCGAGTCACTCGGCCAAATAGCTCTAGACGTGGTGTTTGGTGATTCGAAACATTTTCGCAAAGAAAAGTTGACGTTTGAGGTCGTGGATTTTCAGAGTGCATATCATGCCATTTTGGGGAGACCAGCTTACGCACGGTTCATGGCTCGACCATGCTACGTGTACCTCAAATTGAAGATGCCCGGCCCCAAAGGGGTGATCACTGTCACCGGTGATCGGAAAAAGGCAGAAGAGTGCTTTCAGAAGGGCTCAAAGATTGCCGATTCCCAGGTGACAGCGGTCGAGTTCGAGGAATACAAGCAAAACGCAGATCCGAGTGACTTGCTGCGATCCAAGAAACCCGCCACAGAGTCTGCATTCCAGTCGTCCGGTGAGACGAAGCCTGTTCACATTCACCCGACCGACCCCGATGCAGCTCCGACCTGCATCTCCACAACACTCGACCCAAAATAGGAAGAAGCGCTCATCCAGTTCCTCCGTGAGAACTGGGACATTTTTGCATGGAAGCCCGCTGACATGCCAGGTGTTCCCAGGGGACTGGCTGAGCATCGCCTAAGAGTCGACTCATCTGCAAAACCAGTCAAAGAACATCTTCGGCGGTCCGCCGTCCAGAAGAGAAAAGCCATTGGTGAGGAAGTGGCTCGACTGTTGGCGGCAGGATTTATCCGAGAGATATACCACTCCGAGTGGCTCGCTAATGTCGTCATGGTTCCTAAGAAGGACAAGTCGCTCCGAATGTGCATTGATTTCAAGCACATCAACCGGGCCTGCCCGAAAGATCATTTTCCTCTCCCTCGCATAGATCAAATTGTTGACTCGACCGCGGGATGCGAGAGATTATCTTTTCTAGATGCCTATTTCGGGTACCACCAGATCCGTCTGTACGGACCCGACGAGGTAAAAACAGCTTTCATCACTCCATTCGGGTGCTTCTGCTATATCACCATGCCGTTCGGCCTCAAGAATGCCGGAGCCACATTTATGCGAATGATTCAGAAGTGTCTACTCACTCAAATCAGTCGGAATGTGGAAGCATATATGGATGATATCGTTGTCAAGTCACGAAAAGGTTCCGACCTGCTCGCTGATCTCGCCGAAACATTTGCCAACCTCAGAAGGTATGATATCAAGCTCAATCCATCAAAGTGCACATTTGGAGTTCCTGGTGGCAAGTTACTCGGTTTTCTCGTTTCCGAACGGGGAATCGACGCTAATCCAGAGAAGATCGGCACTATTCTCCGAATGAAATGCCCTGTGCGAGTGCACGATGTCCAGAAGCTTACTGGATGCTTGGCCGCATTAAGTCGATTCATCTCACGACTCGGTGAAAAGGCATTGCCTCTTTACCGACTAATGAAGAAGGCAGACAAGTTCGAATGGACTCCAGAAGCTGATGCAGCGTTTGCCGAGCTAAAAGCTCTGCTCTCCACCCAGCGGGTGCTTGCTGCTCCAATCAGCAAAGAGCCTCTGTTGCTCTATATCGCAGCCACAGGACAAGTCGTCAGTACTGTGCTTATGGTCGAGCGGGAAGAAGAAGGAAAAGCTCTCAAAGTTCAGCGCCCAGTGTATTATTTGTCTGAAGTCTTGACTCCATCCAAGCAGAGATATCCTCATTATCAGAAGCTTGTGTATGGAATATACATGACCACAAAGAAGGTTGCTCATTACTTCTCTGATCATTCCATCACAGTCGTCAGCGACGCTCCACTATCAGAGATTTTGCACAACAGAGATGCAACTGGTCGAGTGGCCAAATGGGCGATTGAACTTCTTCCCCTTGATATCAAGTTTGAGGCAAAGAAATCCATTAAGTCCCAGGCAATAGCAGATTTCCTCGCCGAGTGGATTGAACAGCAGCAGCCGACTGAAGTTCACTCGGAGCATTGGACCATGTTCTTTGATGGATCTAAGATGTTGAATGGTTCCGGCGCTGGGGTTGTCCTGGTTTCCCCCAGAGGAGATAAGCTCAGGTATGTGCTCCAGATTCACTTTGATTCCTCCAACAACGAGGCAGAGTATGAGGCCCTCTTATATGGATTGCGCATGGCCATTTCACTCGGCGTCCGTCGCCTGATGGTCTATGGCGACTCGGACTTAGTGGTCAACCAAGTGATGAAGGAGTGGGACGTGAGAAGCCCAGCCATGACTGGATACTGCAGTGCAGTGAGGAAGCTGGAAAAGAAGTTCGAGGGGTTGGAGCTCCATCATATACCCCGACTGAAAAATCAAGCAGCTGATGATCTAGCAAAGATAGGTTCCAAGAGAGAAGCCATTCCGAGTGGTGTGTTCTTGGAGCATATACACACTCCGTCAGTCAAAGAAGATCCTTTCACCGAAGAAGCTCCACAGCCCAAGAGTGCCACAGATCCGACTGAGGTTGAAGTCCCAGCGGTGGTCGACTTGATCATGGAGATCTTGGTGGTCATTCCCGACTGGACAATTCCATATATCGCGTATATCCTGAGAAAAGAGCTTCCGGAGGATGAGGAAGAGGCTCGACAGATCATCCGTCGATCTAAGGCCTTTACCGTAATCAAAGGAAAATTATACAGAGAAAGCGCGACTGGAGTTGGTCAGAAGTGCATAACACCAGAAGAAGGTCGACTCATCCTCAATGATATCCACTCGGGGACCTGTGGTCATCATGCGTCCTCTCGGACCATCGTGGCCAAAGCATACCGAGCCGGATTTTACTGGCCAAAGGCGAATGAAATGGCAAAGGAGATAGTGGATAAGTGCGAGGGATGTCAGTTCTACTCGCATATGTCGCACAAGCCTGCATCGGCTCTGAAGACCATCCCACTCGTCTGGCCTTTCGCAGTATGGGGGTTGGACATGGTCGGTCCTTTGAGAACAGGACGAAGCGGCTTCACGCATGTACTGGTGGCAGTCGACAAGTTCACCAAGTGGATCGAGGCTAAACCAATCAAGAACCTTGACACCGGTACTGATGTTAGCTTCATCAAGGAACTAATATTCAGATATGGAGTCCCGCACAGCATCATTACGGATAATGGATCGAACTTTGACTCGGAAGAATTCAGAGATTTCTGTAACTGCCAAGGCACACGGGTCGACTACGCTTCAGTCGCCCATCCGCAGTCGAATGGACAAGCAGAGCAAGCTAATGGCCTGATTCTCAAGGGATTGAAACCCCGACTGATGCGTGATCTCAAGCATGCAGCTGGAGCTTGGGTCGACGAACTTCCCTCAGTGCTTTGGGGGCTGCGGACCACACCTAATCGGTCGACCGGAAGAACTCCATTCTTCTTAGTCTACGGAGCTGAAGTAGTCTTGCCGAGTGATCTTCTCCACAATGCTCCTCGAGTTGAAATCTACAACGAAGCAGAAGCTGAACAAGCGCGGCAGGACGCAGTCGACCTTTCAGAGGAAGAAAGGGAGATGGCTCTGATCCGGTCGACCATCTACCAACAAGATTTGCGTCGTTTCCACGCCAGAAATGTGAGAGGTCGAGCCTTCCAGGAAGGAGATTTGGTTCTCCGAGTGGATCAGCACAAACCACACAAGCTTGCTCCTTCTTGGGAAGGTCCCTTCATCGTCACCAAGGTTCTCCACAACGGGGCGTACCGTCTTTACAACGTCGAGCATAATATCGACGAGCCCCGAGCTTGGAACGCGGAACTACTCCGCCCATTTTACACTTAAGGTTTATCACTCGGATGAGTTGCAATAAAGTACTTCTGTAGTTCATGGACCTCAAAATAATAGTGTCATAGTTCCTCCATAATTTTTGTCACTTTTTATTTTTGTCCAATAAAATTCCCCCTCAGTGGGTGACTTAGCCGCGAATCCGTTTCGCCTAAGTTTGTAAAAATCCTACCGAGTGGTGAGCCAGACTCCCACTCGGAGGCTTAGCTGCGAATCCGTTTCGCCTAAGTTATCGAAATCCTATCGAGTGGTAAGCCAGACTTCCACTCGGGGGCTTAGCTGCAGCCCTGTGCTCGCCTAAGTTATAAAAAATCCTACCGAGTGAAGAGCAAACCTCTCACTCGGGGGCTTAGCTGCAGTCCAAGCACTCGCCTAAGTTATAAAAAATCCTACCGAGTGAAGAGCAAGCCTCTCACTCGGAGGCTTAGCTGCAGTCCAAGCACTCGCCTAAGTTATAAATATCCTACCGAGTGAAGAGCAAACCTCTCACTCGGGGGCTTAGCTGCAGTCCAAGCACTCGCCTAAGTTATAAAAATCCTACCGAGTGAAGAGCAAACCTCTCACTCGGGAGGCTTAGCTGCAGCCCAGTGCTCGCCTAAGATAAAAAAATCCTACCGAGTGAAGAGCAAACCTCTCACTCGGAGGCTTAGCTGCAGTCCAAGCACTCGCCTAAGTTATAAAAAATCCTA
>NC_057801.1:712161714-712192066 GCF_018294505.1 Triticum aestivum
CACTCGGGGGCTTAGCTGCAGTCCAAGCACTCGCCTAAGTTATAAAAATCCTACCGAGTGAAGAGCAAACCTCTCACTCGGGGGCTTAGCTGCAGTCCAAGCACTCGCCTAAGTTATAAAAATCCTACCGAGTGAAGAGCAAACCTCTCACTCGGGGGCTTAGCTGCAGTCCAAGCACTCGCCTAAGTTATAAAAATCCTACCGAGTGAAGAGCAAACCTCTCACTCGGGAGGCTTAGCTGCAGCCCAGTGCTCGCCTAAGATATAAAAATCCTACCGAGTGAAGAGCAAACCTCTCACTCGGAGGCTTAGCTGCAGCCCAGTGCTCGCCTAAGTTATAAAAATCCTACCGAGTGGTAAGCCGGACTTCCACTCGGAGGCTTAGCCGCAGCCCAGTGCTCGCCTAAGTGGACTAAAGGATAAGTCGATTGCAGTAAAGGCACCTTGCTTTGAACCTGCAAAAGACATTTCGAGCCAAAAGCAATCGTATTCAAGCACCAAATTCAAGTTTGAATCGATATCTAAAGGAACCGAAAGTGCTCAGGCGTTAAGCCCGTTAAGGTTTATCGGTTACAATTCCACTCGGCATACCGAGGCAAATTTAAAGCGTCGAGCTAGAAGAAGTTTTTTACCCCTCCTGTGGAGGGCTAGAAGGTGCAACAAACTCATCAAGGTCAATTCCGTCGGCGATCCGAGTGGCAGCCGCAAGGAAAGTTTCCATAAAGGACCTGAAGTCGTGTTTCTTGGTGTTGGCCACCCGGAGGGCCGCCAGCTTCTCTTCTCGCGCATCTTTGCAGTGGACTCAGGCCAGACACAGAGCAACATCTGCACCGCACCGAGCCGAGGACTTCTTCCATTCCTGCACTCGACCAGGGATCGTGTTCAAGCGAGCCATCAGCGACTCAAGGTCATTCTGAAGTGTCTCCCCAGGCCAGAGCGTCGAGTCGATGCGAGATGTGGCGGCCTTCAGCCTTTCGAGATAGTCCACGACAGCTGCAACACGAGACTCCAGTCGGAAAACATCCATGGCAACTTCGTCGTTCACCAGAGAATTGACGGGGTCGAGGTTTGGCTCCAGCCGACTAGTTTCTTCTTCAAAGTTTTGGCAAAATTCTGCAAGGATGATCTCTTAGTCAAGGGGATGGTCGAATGGAAAAACCACGATTGGAAATGTTTGCCGAGCATAGAGGTTTACCTTCAAGCATAAGAAACAGCTTCTTGGCAAGACCACTCAGGAAGGCCTCCAGATCATTTTTCTTCCCAGTCAACTTACTGACTTGGTCGGTCAGGGCAGCTTTATCAGTTTTCAGTCGACTGACCTCCTTGTTGGCGATCCCAAGAGCAGCTTTCAGATTGGTATTGTCTTGTTCAAGCTTGGTGACTGAAGCTAACTTCTCGTCAGCAAGCTTGATCTTCTCAGCTAGTTCGAGGTCTTTCTTCTGTTGGGCCTCCCTTACCTTACCTGCAAGTTACAACAAGATCAGATTTTGAAACAAGCAAGGGGAAAAGCAGTCGTCAGGGTCTCACCAAACATACCTTCGGTCTCCTCCTTTGCCTTCGTCAGCTTCTCCTGAACCAGCTTCAAGCTCAGCTCGAGTTGAGTGTGCTTGTTTTCCAGCTCAGAGTAGCGAGCCACAAGATCACAGGAGTTCTGCGAAGAACCAATCGACTAAATGTCAAATATAATTCACTTCCGAGTGAAAAAGGAAAAATCACACGTTTCTAAGACTACAGCCGAATACAAGCATTCGACCGTAGTCTCGGGGACTACACCCAGTGGGTGCACTCAGCGTGCCCCCACTAATCCTGTTGAAGATAGAGTCGACAGTCGACCTCAAAAAAAAGAAAAAAGAGATGTATTCTTTAAGACTGTAATCAACTGCAAGCAGTCGACCACAGTCTCGGGGACTACACCCAGTGGGTGCACTCAGCGTGCCCCCACCGGTTTGTGAAATCCAGTCGACATAGTCGACTGACAGAAAGATTGACATCATAAAGCCTAAGGCCGACTGCCAGCAGTCGACCCTAGCCTTGGAGACTACCCCCAGTGGGTGCACTCAGCGTGCCCCCACTAATCCTATTAAAGACAGAGTCGACCAATCGACCGGTTTGCGAAGACCAGTCGACTTGGTCCAATGACAGAAAGACTGAAATTATAAAGCCTAAGGCCGACTGCCAGCAATCGACCTTAGCCTTGGGGACTACACCCAGCGGGTGCACTCAGCGTGCCCCCGCTAACACGGAGTTTAATCGACACACCCAGTGGGTGACTTCTATAAATTCTGGAAAGGAAAAGTTTTTGGTAGCATATCCTAACAGAACAAACGGTGGTCGACTGACCTGAACATTGCTTTGGAGGGCAGAACTGGCGTCATAAGCTGCCTGGCTCGCATCCCGGATGGTCTTCAACTGCTCCATCATGATTCCTGCCTGGCGTATCGCCTCCTTCGCCGCGCCAGCTTGGTCCTCTGGGACGTGGTGCGTCGTGAAGAGGGAGGGCTGCTGAGCACTCGTCAGTGGATCTGCGAAGGACACCATGTGTCGAGTGGTGTTCTCTCCCTCCGCAATCAGAATCTCAGGCGCCGTCACATCCTGGGGCACCTTGCTGGCGGACGCTTTCCTACTTCTTCTGCGCTTCAGTGGTTCCTCATCCTCATCATCATCAGGGAGATTGATAACAGCATTGGGTGGAGCTACGGAGAAGAATCAGGATCAGAGATCGCGAGTCAGTCGACTAAAAACGGCGTTAAGAATATAGTACCTGGTTTTGAAGTTGCTGCGTCCTCCATCTCATGGTCATCAACCCGGGCTGAGGTCTCAGAAGTAGCAGCACTGCAACTCCAAAGAATCAGTCGACTAACTTCAGTGTCAACCAGACACAAAGTTCACACAAAATAAGAAGACTTAAGCAGCACGATTACCCTGATATGGTGGGGATGGACACCTTCATCTTCGGCAGGAGCTTGATCGGCTTCGACGGGGCCGCCCTGGGCTGCTTCGGCGCCTTTTCAGTCGGCACCGGAGAGGTGGTCCGAGGGCGCTTGGTCGACTGAGCAACGGTCGCAACCCCCTTGCCACGTTCAGTCGAAGGGTCGTGGACAAGCTTCGACCGCCTTTCTGAGCGCGGTGGTACGACCTCCTCCTCCTCTTCTTCCTCGTCTTCAACGTCATCTTCATCACCGTCATCATCATCATCGTCATCATCATCCTCAGCAACGTCCGAGTCCCATTCCTCCTCCTCCTGGCTCTCGCCCCCACTCGCCTCACCCTCCTCAGTCGGAGCTTGTGCCCCATTGGGCATCGAGTACAGCTCGGTGAGGGCCTGGTAGATATCAAGACAAGGATCAATTGACCAGTCGGCAGGATAAGCAGAAACGAATGTGACAAGAACACAGTGGAGAGCAGAGCAGACATACCTTGTTTGGGTCGCTGTTGTGGTCGAGTGGAGGAATCCTTCTGGCTCCGCGTGGGTTATCCTTGTTTCCGGTAACGGCGGCCATCCATCTTTCCAGAGTGACATCGTTGACTGCTTCTGGATGGACTCGAGTCTCGTCTTCAGTCCCACAGTACAACCACATGCAGTGGCTCCGGAACTGAAGGGGCTGGATACGACGCCTAAGGAAGACCTCCAGGAGATCCATGCCCGTCACTCCCTCCCGAACCAACTGCACCACGCGCTCCATCAACATCTTCACGTCAGCTTTCTCCTCCGGAATCAACTTCAGAGAGGAGGGCTTGTTCACTCGGTCCATGGTAAACTGAGGGAGTCCACTCGACTGCCCCGGCGTCGACTGGTCCTGGCAGTAGAACCAGGTCGACTGCCAGCCTCTGACTGACTCGGGAAAGGTCATGGGCGGGAAGGTGCTCTTATTCCTCACCTGGATCCCCAGACCCCCACACATTTGGACGACTCAGGTTCTTTCGTCGCCTGGGCTCGCCTTCTTCACGGTCTGAGAGCGACACGTGAATATATGCTTGAACAAGCCCCAGTGCGGCCGACAGCCCAGGAAACCCTCACACATGGACACGAACGTGGCAAGATAGGCGATAGAATTTGGGGTAAAGTGGTGGAGCTGCGCTCCAAAGAAGTTCAAGAAGCCACGGAAGAAAATACTCGGCGGCAAAGAAAATCCACGATCAACATGGGTGGCCAAGAGCACGCACTCACCCTCTTCTGGCTGGGGCTGCCACTCCTTCCCCGGAAGCCTCGCAGCTCCATGGGGGATCAAGCCCTCGTTGGCCATGTCGAGGAGATCTTTCTCTGTGATGGTCGACTGGATCCAGTCTCCTTGGACCCAGCCCTTCGGCAGGCGGGATCTGGACGAAGACCCGCCGCGGCTGGTAGATCTCCCCTTCGCCTTCTCCGACGCCGACGCCTTCTTCGCGCGTTCCAGCGCCGCCGTCTTCTCCTTGGCCATGGTTACCGGCGAGACGCGCGAGGGGAAGTTGTGCGGGGGCGAGAGCGAGCGCGCTGGACGGGGACGAAGGGAGCAGAGAGAGAGAGAATGCTGAGGCACGGTACAAAAAATCCTCGCCGGGTGCATTTATAAGGTCCCTTCCGAGTGGATGACAGGTGGGCCCGGTCGATCTAATCATATCCAAGAACAGTTATACAGACGGGATACGTGACGAAGAAAGCGGCGCGGAGATCGAGGCGTCTATGTCTCGTCCCATCCGAACGCCGCGGTCCGCTCCGCTTCGCGCGCGTCCCCAAATTTCGCATCCCGCGGAATCCGCGAACGGCAGATCGGTCTGTCAGACGCGGGGTTTCCCGCGATCCGTCGCTCGGAGATCGTCGAAGCCCGAAAGGTCACTCGACGAAAGAAGAGAATGGATCGAGTCGACTGAAGACAAGTTGCTCACTATCGACAAAGAGATTCTTTGGTCCAGAACAACGCACGACCAGTGTGCAAAGGTTAATCGGAAACAACATCAACTCCTTCCGCACTCGAAGCCTCAATCCATTCGGGGGCTAATGATGGGGTCATGTACCTAGGGTAGGGTCACGGACCTGATCTAAGTACCTTGCCCAAGGACACCCTTAGAAGAGGTCGCCTTCCAGTCGACCAACGAGGGACTCACTCGACTGACTTGAAGGACTCGACCACGAAGACTCACTCGACCACCAGAAGGTCAAGAGGCACTCTGCACTGCAACGGCCTGTAATTAAGTAGACTTTATGATAGTAAAGACACTTTATGTGGGGCGTTACCAGTAACGCCCCGGACTTAACTCACCTTAAACCCTCTCCTACGTGGGCTGGCTGGGGTCCTGGCGCACTCTATATAAGCCACCCCCCTCCACAGGTAGAAGGGTTCGGCACCTTGTAACTCATATACTCATAATCCACTCGACCGCCTCCGGGCTCCGAGACGTAGGGCTATTACTTCTTCCGAGAAGGGCCTGAACTCGTACATCCCTTGTGTTTACAACCTCTCCATAGCTAGGACCTTGCCTCTCCATACCTACCCCCACTCTACTGTCAGGCTTAGAACCACGACACCGGACTCCAGGCCCAAAGGGGATGAAGCCCCAGAGGGATCTAAGTCCGGCCCTGGGCCGGACACCGCTCCGGAAACTTCAGTGATTCCAGAGTTCGGCAGGCGCCCCCCTCGCAAGAAGGGCAAGCCTACGATGCTGGCGGCCTCCGTACAACCGGAGGCGCCGGACAATTTGCTGGAGGTGCTTAACGGCGCCTCCATCGACGAGGAGCACCACACTGTTATGAGTGTGGTGATCCAGAAGGTTCAGTCCGCAAAGAGCAGGCTGACAGAAGCCTGTGCCAGCCTTCTAACAGGCTTTATGGTATGTATTTAAAACATATAAAAATGTTACCGCATACACAGTAGCCCCTGATGCTCAGTTTGGTGTTCAGAAAGAAAAGCCGGACTGAGGATCTAAAAAGATATACGCAGGAGTCTAACATAAATATGTCAATATGGGAATGCAAGCTGTGCTGCTGACCTCTGCCGCACTGACTGCGGAGGTCGATGCATTGAAGCAGAGCCTCGAGCGGTCCGAGAACGAGCTCGGCCATGCCAAGAAGCAGCTCAAGGACAAGGAAGGTATGTAGTACCGTATGTAAGTATATATAAAAATACCTGGTTGCAAATAATGACAGGACCAACGTGAATGTTACAGGGGCCACAACCGAGGTGGCGTCCCTGAAGGAAGCGCTGTCCAAGCCCAAGATAATGCGGCCATGGAGCGTACTGAGCAAGAAAAGCAGGAGGTGTAGGTGGCTGAGGTGCGGCAAGAGCTCGATGCTCTCGTGAAGAAACACGAGAGTTTAGAGCTTGACTCAAAGATGCGAGAGTCCGAGCTTGCCTCGGCACTCGAAAGCGCCAAATCTGCTAAGGCCGAAGCCCAAAAGGCCCTCCAGGAAATTGAGGCGATGAAAAAGATAGCAGTGGGTAAGGCATTCTTTATGCAAAACAAGCATGTGAAAGTGAATTACGTGTTACTTACCCGAATCTGGAGCTCTCCAGGAGCATTCGTAGTTCTACCCCGCAGTGTGTCCGCCGCCACCGCATTCTACCGAGCCGAAGAAGGGAGCTCGATGGAGAAGGTGTTCTGGTCCCAGTATGCTGAGGCCGGACACCCGGTGGCCCTGAGTGACCAGCTAAAGCAGCTGGTCGAGCTCCATAAGGCA
This sequence comes from Triticum aestivum, assembly GCF_018294505.1. Classification (NCBI taxonomy): domain Eukaryota; kingdom Viridiplantae; phylum Streptophyta; class Magnoliopsida; order Poales; family Poaceae; genus Triticum; species Triticum aestivum. The sequence continues at coordinate 712,168,366 of NC_057801.1, forward strand.
GTCGAACATGCCATGAAGGGCCTTATAGGCCGGCTGTGGCCTGGGGAGGCCATGCCTGGGAGCTACTTTGGGCTGGTGCGGCGGCTGGTGGATGCCTTTCCATGGCTTGAAGTCATCAAGTGCTTCGTATGCATTAAAGGAGCCCGTAGGTCCCTTGCCTGTGCCAAAGTGCACTGGGGCAAGCTGGATGCTGAGAAGCTAGTGAAGGATGGGCCACCGGAGGGGAAGGAGCATCGCAGGCCCGAGATGTACTATGAGGGCGTCCTGAAGGGTGCCCGCCTTGTGGCGAACGAATGTTCCAAGGATTTGATTTTTGAGTAAACTCGCATATGTTTGTCCTGTGCGCTGAAAACTTGTTCGTATGCACTAAGCAACACTTTTTGAATTTAACATATTACCTTCTGTGCGGCCATTTATTAAATCTGAGAGATGCAAGTCGTCGGCTTCTGCCCCCATGCCACGAGTGCTGGGGTGTTCGGGATAAACCTGAGCGCTCTTGTTCCCATTCTTGGGTCCTTCGAGGGAGGCGCTCAGCACAACGAACAAGACAATCGGACTTATAATGCTTTATCACTCTCACTTAGCCATAGAATTCTATAATTTTAAATTTCGGCGAAGCCCCTAGTATTCGGAAGACCGAGTTCAGGGCGCTATCCACGCCTAGGCTAGATAAATCCAGCTCCTCGCTCTAAGCGGCATAAGTCTTTAGGGACTCGAAAAACCTCTCGAATAGCGACCGGTCTCTCGCCCTATCATGACGGTCAGTTTTAGCTTTCTCTACGTAGGTGTTAACCCAGCTCAACTGGGGCACAATCGCGGTAGTTCTCCCATCACTACCTTAGCCGATATAACGGAACGTAAGGTACCAAAACATGGGAGCCGGGCAAACCCAACTATTGACCCAAGACATGATTCGGAGCCAATGCATATAATGCTATAAGTTCGGGGTGCCGCACTCGTGAGAGTGTTCGGTCTTCTCACACCGTATTCTGGGGAACTTAAGCCCCTGGTGTATTGGCCGTACCAAAGTGTACGGTTGCATAATGTCATGGCTGAACATATTTACATGAAAAATGAATGCAATAATAGACAAGAGCTATGTATTGTTTATTAAAGGGCTGCTATGAAAGCAGAACGATACAAATAGTGCGATAAGCAAGAGATGGGATTATTTGACATGTCCCCCTCCAGGGGCAAGCTGCGAAACTTTAAGTAAGATAGGGATTTAGCTCGTTATAGAGACCACCTCGACTTTCAACGTGGCTTGCTATCTCTCTGGCTGTTGCATCGTGTGTTCGGCGAGCGTAATGCCGGACAGGCCTTCCTAAGAGTGGAGTCCTGAAAGTAAGAAAATAGAAATGACAAAATCGGGAGACCCTAGTGCGGTTGAGTCGCATTCTGGGCATGCCGTGGTTGTGCCCCTCCCCTTATGCCCATGGTATTTCCAGAGCGTAATTATGTACGCGTGGTACTGGTTTCGCAATCTCGCGAGGGCTGGGGTTGGGGCCGCACTGCTATGCTTGCTCGGAACGTGCCAGACGGTCTTGTTGTAGGTTACTCCGGGCGCGCTTGACGGTGTCCGGACGTTTAACAGCCGGACTGGAAAATTGCCTTGAGAGGCTACTTTGTACTTCTGCCGAGAGGGCCACCGTGTGCTCTTCTGTTCGGAGAGAGCGTTTGGTGTTTCCATTGACCGTAATGACTCTGCGAGGGCCTGGCATCTTGAGCTTGAGATATGCGTAGTGCGGCACCGCATTGAACTTTGCAAATGCGGTTCGTCCGAGCAGGGCGTGATAGCCACTGTGGAACGGGACTATGTCGAAGATTAACTCCTCGCTTCGGAAATTATCCGGTGTTCTGAAGACCACTTCGAGTGTAACTGAGCCTGTACAGCTGGCCTCTACACCTGGTATGACGCCTTTAAGGGTTGTCTTTGTGGGTTTAATCCTTGAGGGATCTATGCCCATTTTTCGCAATGTATCCTGATAAAGCAGGTTCAGGCTGCTGCCGCCGTCCATGAGGACTCTAGTGAGGTGAAATCCATCAATGATTGGGTCTAGAACCAATGCGGCGAATCCGTCGTGTCGAATGCTAGTGGGGTGGTCCCTTCGATCAAAAGTGATCGGGCAGGAGGACCATGGGTTGAACTTTGGGGCGACTGGCTCCAACGCATATACATCCCTGAGCGCACGCTTCCGTTCCCTTTTGGGGATGTGGGTTGCGTATATCATGTTCACCGTCCGCACTTGTGGGGGGAAGCCCTTCCGTCCTCTTTTGTTCGGCGGCCGGGGCTCCTCCTCGTCATCGCTATGCAGCCCCTTATCTCCGTTTTCGTCACTTAACTTGCCTGCCTGCTTGAACACCCAACAATCCCTGTTGGTGTGATTGGCTGGTTGTTCGGGGGTGCCGTGTATCTGGCACGAGCGATCGAGTATCCAGTCTAAACTGGACGGGCCCGGAGTATTTCTTTTGAATGGCTTTTTCCACTGACCGGGTTTAGAGCCTCTGAATCTGGCATTAATTGTCGTATCCTCAGTATTGTCGTTGTTAATGCGGCGCTTGTGCTTGTTGCGACGCGACCTGCCATTGTTGTCCTTGGTATCCGAATTACCAGGGCTCTTGGTCATGTTATTGCTACAAGCTAGCCAGCTGTCTTCTCCCGCGCAAAAGCGGGTCATGAGTGTCGTGAGGGCTGCCATGGATTTCGGCTTTTCCTGTCCATGGTGCCGGGCAAGCCATTCGTCTCGGATGTTATGCTTGAAGGCTGTGAGGGCCTCTGTGTCCGGACAGTCGACTATTTGATTTTTCTTGGTTAGGAACCGTGTCCAGAATTGTCTGGCCGATTCCTCTGGCTGCTGAATTATGTGGCTTAGGTCATCGACGTCTGGTGGTTGCACATAAGTGCCCTGGAAGTTGTCAAGGAATGCGGATTCCAGGTCCTCCCAGCAACCAATTGACTCTGCTGGCAAGCTGTTAAGCCAATGCCGAGCTGGTCCTTTAAGCTTGAGCGGGAGGTATTTGATAGCTTGTAGATCATCACCACGGGCCATGTGGATATGAAGGAGATAATGCTCGATCCATACCGCAGGATCTGTTGTGCCATCGTATGATTCGATGTTTACGGGTTTAAAACCCTCGTGGATTTGATGATCCATTACTTCATCTGTGAAGCATAGTGGGTTGCGGCACCTCTGTACTGGCTATATAACGACGTAGCTTAGATGAGCTTTGTCTGTTGTGTTCGGCCTGGCCGTATTTGCCATATCCGGTGTGACGGTTATCGTCACGTGTCGTGGGGAGCCCACGCAATCCGTAGATCAATCTTGTTTGCCTGGCCTTGTCCTCCAGTATGTCTTGCAGGTCTGGCGCGTTTCCCCATGCCTTGGTACTTTTTGAGCGGCGTTGGGGTGCGGCTTGAGTTGAGGGCCGAAATGCCTCTCTGCCGCGGCCACGGGGTGGCCGATCGGCCGCATCATATGCTGGTGATGTAGGTTTAGTTGCTTCCTCCTCTAATTGGGGTAGCAGCCTGCGCTTTGGGTAGCTCTTGGAGGGGCGTTCGAGTTTGTACTCTTCGGCCGCCAGGACTTCAGTCCATCTGTCGGCTAGCAAATCTTGGTCAGCTCTAAGCTGCTGCTGTTTTCTTTTGAGGTTGCTTGCCGTGGCCATAAGCCTGTGTTTGAAACCTCTTGTTCGACGGGATCCTCAGGCACGACAAATTTGTCGTCGTCGAGGCTTGGCTCGTCTTCGGAGGGAGGCATATAATTGTCGTCCTCGACCTCTCTGTCTATCGCTCTCTCATGAGGGCTGGCTTCTCCATCCTCCTGCGCTGAATCCTGCTGGAGGGGGTTGTCTTCAGCATTGTCCGGGGTGTTATTGTCTCCAGTGCCAGACTCGCCGTTTTTGCTTTGGCGGGATTTAGAGCGGCGCCGCTGACGCTGGAGCTTAGGCTGTTTCTTGGAGGGGTCATCCTCCATTGTTCCATTGCCATCCCCTTCTTTTGGGATGTCCACCATGTATATGTCGTATGACGAGGTGGCTTTCCAGTGCCCTATAGGCGCTGGTTCTTGGTCGTCTCCTTCATTGGCGTCCATACCGTCGATGTCTTCGGAGTCGAAGTCGAGCATGTCGGTTAAATTGTTGACAGTGGCTACGAAGTGGCTGGTGGGTGGGTTTTGAATTTCTTCGTCGTCCGCATCCCAACCTTGCTGACCTTAGTCCGGCTAGGGCTCTCCTAACAAAGAGAGAGACTTCAGTGAATTCAGGATGTCGCCAAAGGGCGAGTGCTGAAAGATGTCTGCGGCAGTGAACTCCATGATCGGAGCCCAATTGGGTTCGATCGGAAGGGGTGCGGAAGATTCGGAGTCCGGAAAGGAGTCCGACACCTTGGAGTCACGAGCTTTACAAAGGACAAGGCTGGTATTCGGCTCAATCATCATAGAGATTGCAGCCCCCGAGGCGGCATCTAGCCACCCGTCCTCGACCGGCGCAGTCGGCTCCGAGCTAAGGGTCAGAGCGGACAACTGAGCGGCGCTCTGGGCACTGTCCGGCGGCAGAGCTAGATCATGCCCATCGTGACAGTGCGGCGCGCTTGGCTGCAGCTCGAATCCGTCGAAGATCAAGTCTCCGTGGATGTTAGCCGTGTAGTTTAAACTTCCAAATCTGACCTGATGGCCAGGGGCGTAGCTTTCGATCTGCTCCAGATGGCCAAGCGAATTGGCCCGTAGTGCAAAGCCGCCGAATACGAAGATGTGTCCGGGGAGAAAAGTCTCACCCTGGACCGTGTTGTGGTTGATGATCGAAGAAGCCATCGGGCCTAAAGGTGACGACACAGAGGAACTCTCAATGAAAGCACCAATGTCGGTGTCAAAACCGGCGGATCTCGGGTAGGGGGTCCCGAACTGTGCGTCTAGGCGGATGGTAACATGAGATAAGGGACACGATGTTTTTACCCAGGTTCGGGCCCTCTTGATGGAGGTAAAACCCTACTCCTGCTTGATTAATATTGATGATATGGGTAGTACAAGAGTAGATCTACCACGAGATCAGAGAGGCTAAACCCTAGAAGCTAGCCTATGGTATGATTGTTGTTCGTCCTACGGACTAAATCTCTCCGGTTTATATAGACACCGGAGAGGGCTAGGGTTACACAGAGTTGATTACAATGGGAGGAGATCTACATATCATATCGCCAAGCTTGCCTTCCACGCCAAGGAAAGTCCTATACGGACACGGGACAAAGTCTTCAATCTTGTATCTTCATAGTCCGGGAGTCCGGCCAAAGGTCATAGTCCGGCAATCCAGACACCCCCTAATCCAGGACTCCCTCACCACCATAGGGAGAGAAGAGAGCTAGCCTTGCCCTTCTTCCCCCTCCCACTGAACAGCTCAAGGAGCCTCTTGTAGCTTCTTATCGATCTAGTGATCATGCGGAGACCCCGCAAAGTAGGAGTAGGGGTATTATCTCCACGGAGAGCCCCCAACCTGGGTAAGATCCGCTGGCATGCATGTCTTTGCCTTATCCCGTTTCCAGGCACCGGCGATGTCTTACTGGCTCCCACAATGATAAGCCATCCGTTGGCATATGTCGCACCTACCACCCGACACTATCAGATGCCTCCGAGACGCGACAATGGATTTGCTTTCCCAGCGGAGCTCACTCAGTTGATCCAGCAGCAGAATCCCCTGATGCAGCTACTAGTCCAGAATTAGAACCAGGGGAACAACAACAACAACCCACCACCTCCACCACCTATTGATCACCTAGCCTGTTTCTTAAGGTTGAATCCGCCAGTGTATTCCAGTAGCACCAAGCCGATAGTCGCAGATGATTGGATCCGTAAGATTGGAAGGGAGTTGACCACTACAGGATGCACAGATGCGGAGAGAGTGTGTTTTGTCGCACACCAGCTTGATGGACCCACAACATCATGGTGGGATAATTTCACAGCCACTTACCCCATCGACACAGTCACATGGGATCAGTTTCAGCAGGCGTTCCGTACTGCCCATGTTTCAGCAGGAGCTATGGCCATGAAGAAGCGAGAGTTTCGCAACTTGCGCCAAGGAGGTCGCACAGTAGGCCAGTATGTGGATGACTTTAGTAAGCTAGCACACTATGCCACAGATGATGTTGCTACGGACGCTACTAAGCATGAGAAGTTTCTGGAAGGACTGGATGATGAGCTGAGTATGTAGTTGATGGTGGAAAACTTCAAAAACTACCAGGAGTTGGTAGATAGAGCGCTCATGATTGAAGGGAAGCAGCAGCAGATAGACATCCGCAAGAGGAGGTATGGACAAGGGAAGTACAATTCGGGAGCTCATCAGAAACCCCGTTTCACCCCGAACTCGGGAGGACACATTCACCATAACCATGGAGGCCATAATTCTAATGGAGGGATTCCGCACAACCATAGTGGCTCGAAGAATGGGAATGGGAATGGAGGAAGCAACGGTCAGAATCGTTCCAACCCAGCAACACCAGCCAAGAGGGATCTGAGCCACATTACCTGTTTCAAGTGCCAGAAGACTGGACATTATGCCACTGAATGTCCTAAAGAAAATAATGGAAATGGCAATGGAAGCTCTGGGAAGTAGCCCAACCCTTTCAACAGGGGGCAAGAGAACCACGTTAGCGTGGAGGAGGTTGAAGCACTGCCAGATGTAGTAATAGATAAGGTTTTGGTTAAGTCATTTACTGCAATCATTCTTCTTGATACTGGTGCATCGCATTTATACATATCAAGGGGATTCATGGATAAGTTTAAACTGCCAACCCAAGCCCTTAGGTCACCCATGTTAGTAACCTCGCTAGGAGCGGAGTACTCCCTCCATTCGGAATTACTTGTCTCGGAAATGGATGTATCTATAACTAAAATACATCTACATACATCCATTTCTGCGACAAGTAATTCCGAACGGAGGGAGTATTGGAGTAGCAAGGACTGGATGTGATATTAGGCATGGATTGGTTATCAAAGTATGGAGGGAACATTGATTGCGCTAGTAAGTCGATTTTGCTCACCACCCCAGAAGGAAGAAGTATTAAGTATGTATCCGGACATGTGCCGAAGAGGACTCAAGTGAATTCTTTATCCGGAGTTGTACAAGAGGAAGTACCAGTGGTGAAGGATTTCCCTGATGTATTTCCATAGGAGTTGCCAGACATGCCACCAGATAGAGACATTGAGTTTTTGATTGAACTTTTGCCAGGCACATGGCCAATATCTAAGAGACCGTACAGGATGCCCGCAAAGGATTTGGAGGAAATTAAGAAGCAGATTAAGGAGTTACTGGATAAAGGTTGTATTCGCCCAAGTTCATCATCTTGGGGATCACTAGTGCTTCTAGTGGAGAAGAAGGATGGATCGTTGAGGATGGTTGTTGATTATCGAGGATTGAATGAGGTGACGATTAAGAACAAATACCCACTACCGATGATCAATGATCGGTTTGACCAATTGCAAGGAGCTAAAGTATTTTCCAAGATCGATCTGTGATCAGGATACCACCAGCTGAAGATTCGAGAGAAGGACATACCTAAGACAACTTTTACCACCAGGTACGGGCTATATGAGTATATCGTTATGTCATTTGGTCTAACTAACGCGCCTACCTATTTCATGAACATGATGAACAAAGTATTTATGGAGTTTTTGCACAAGTTTGTCATAGTGTTCATTGATGACATATTAGTCTACTCGAAGAATGAAGAAGAACATAAGGAGCATTTGCGTTTGGTACCTGGGAAGCTTAGAGAACATCAGTTATATGCCAAGTTCAGCAAGTGTGGATTTTGGTTGAAGGAAGTTGGATTCCTCGGACATGTAATATCCGGAGAGGGAATAGCAGTAGACCCCACCAAGGTTATCACCGTGACAAATTGGAAGCACCCACGTCAGTTAAAGAAATCCAGTGTTTTCTTGGACTAGAAGGATACTACAGGAGGTTCATTGAGAACTTCTCAAAGATTGCAAAGCCTATGACAGAACTATTGAAGAAGGACACCAAATTCAAATTGACTGAGGAATGTGAGGCCAGTTTTCAGGAGTTGAAGAAATGCTTGGTTACAACTCCAATGTTGATTCTTCCAGATCAACGCAAGGATTACCAGGTGTATTGCGACACTTCTTGTCGAGGACTTGGAGCAGTACTTATGCAGGATGGAAGAGTTGTCTTATATGCCTCAAGACAACTTAAACCACATGACCTAAATTATGCTACACGTGATTTGGAGTTAGCAGCCTTAGTGCATGCGTTGAAGACGTGGAGAGATTTTCTCATTGGAGACCACTGTGAGGTGTACACGGATCACAAGAGTTTGAAGTATATCTTCACACAGAAGGAGCTGAATCTCAGGCAAAGGAGATGGTTGGAGCTCATCAAGGATTATGATATGAGATTGCATTATCATCCCAGAAAGGCTAACGTAGTAGCCGATGCGTTGAGCCGCAAGAGCCATGTCTGTACACTCATAACCAGAGAGTTACCAAAGGAGTTAGCAGAGGATCTTCATGAGCTATGTTTGGAGATAGTTCTGAGAGGCTATGTAGCAGCATTGGAAGTTCAGTCTACTTTGATGACTAAGATCAGAGAAGCTCAGAAGACGGACAAGGAGATTGCCGAGATTAAGGAAAGAATGAGCAAAGGAAAAGCTAAGGGATTTCATGAGGATGAGCATGATACCTTATGGTTTGAGGACCGCGTTTATGTCCCTAATGATCCGGAGATCAGGAAGTTGATACTGAAGGAGACCCACGATTCGGCATACTCGATTCACCCAGGAAATACCAAGATGTATCTGGATTTGAAGGACAAATTCTGGTGGACCGGTATGAAGAAGGATATTGCGGAGTACGTAGCAGTTTGTGATGTATGTCAGAGAGTAAATGTAGAGCATCAGAAGCCAGCAGGATTGCTGCGACCATTGTCGATACCCAAATGGAAGTGGGATAAGTTAGGCATGGATTTTATCACGGGATCGCCCATGACTCGCTCAGGCTATGACTCGATATGGGTTGTAGTCGATCGTTTGACGAAGGTAGCTCATTTCATCCCAGTGAAGACCACTTACACCAGTGCTAAGTTGGCAAAGATATATATGACCAGGATCGTATGTCTGCATGGAGTTCCAAGGACCATTGTATCAGATAGAGGAACCCAGTTTACCTCAAAGTTCTGGAATCAGTTGCATGAAACTTTGGGTACCAGGCTAGAGTTCAGCACAACTTTTCATCCACAGACAGATGGACAGCAGACTGAGAGAGTCAATCAGATTCTGGAGGATATGTTGAGAGCTTGTGCGCTAGACTATGGATCTAGTTGGGACGACAATCTTCCATATGCAGAGTTCTCTTACAACAACAGTTATAAATCTAGTTTGAAGATGGCCCCTTTCGAAGCCTTATACGGAAGGAGGTGCAGGACCCTGTTTTTGTGGGATGAAGTTGGAGACCGTGAGTTGTTTGGACCAGATTTGATTAAAGAGTCTGAAGAGAAGGTTAAGTTGATCCGCGATAGACTCAAAATAGCCTAGTCCAGGCAGAAGAGCTATGCAGATTCAAAACGCAAGGAGACAGTTTATGAAGTCGGAGACAAAGTTTATCTTCGAGTGTCCCCACTTCAAGGAGTTAAACGTTTTGGAGTCAAAGGAAAGTTAGCACCATGTTGTGTGGGACCCTACAAAGTTTTGGAACGTATGGGAAAAGTTTCTTACAAATTGGAGCTGCCCGAAGGATTATCAGGAGTTCACGAGGTGTTCCACGTTTCTCAGTTGAAGAAGTGCCACGCAAAGATGGTTGATATTCCTCTGAGAGATATAGTGCCACTGGAGGCGATTCTGTTGGATAGCAATTTAACCTACGAGGAGAAACCAATGAAGATTCTCGAGTTTGCCAGCCGATTCACGCACAACAAAGTTATCAAATTCTGCAAGGTTCAGTGGAGCCATCATACCGAGGAGGAAGCAACCTGGGAGCGAGAAGACCTACGGAAGGACCACCCTCACCTATTTTCTAGCCAATCTGAATCTCGAGGGCGAGATTCATCTTAAGGGGGTTAGGTTTGTAACATCCCAAATTTTCAATTTGGCATGTTATACGTTAGATCATCTTTGCATATCATATTTTATTGCATTTTTGGCTCAATCCTGGAAATTCTACGCAACTCAAGGACCCGCGGCGAGAGTTGGGGATGTCGTTATTTTCATATTTGAGTTCTCTCGAATTTTGAAAAGAGGATCATTTGATTTTAATTATTTTCTCTTCAAATATTTCTCTTATGAAAATAAAAGAGAGGGGATAAAATGACATCCCAAAATAAAGAAATATTGGAGAAAAATATTAAAATCAAATAGGTATTTTATTTCGGAGTTTCATTGCAATTTTATTTGAATTAGAAAAATTGCACATTTAAAAATTGCATTTTTAGGCCAAGAAAATGTTCATCTTGTTCTAAATATTTTATTTAGACGATGAAAATTTGTTTTGGCATTTTTAGATTTTTATTTATTTTTCTTGGATTTTTTTTCTGCGGAATGTAAAAAAAAAACCTTCGCACTCCCGACTGGGCCGAAGGCCCAGCCGAGCCAGGCCAAGCCCGCGCTGCCGCCGCCTTCCCCCGCGGGAGGAATCCTCCCCACCGCCATCACCGAGTCCGGCCGAGGCACGAGTCCGACCCTGACCCGGCGCCCCCTCCTCCAAGTCTGCGCCCCCCTCTTATATAGCCGCCGCCGCCCTCCACCACCACCACCTAAGCAGCCAACCCCGCCGCCAGCGTCACCGCTCGCCGCCACCGCACGCTACTGCTGCCACCTAGCACCGCAGCCGCCGCCTACCGCTGCCGCCCCCCCGCCGCCCGAGCAGCCCAACCGGACCCCGCTGGAGCCGTCGGATCTCACCGGAGCCCCGACGAGGTAGACGCCCGCCGCCGCCGTTTTTCAAGAGAAAACCGATCCATTTTTTTAAGAAAACCCTAGGTTTTATTTTAGATCAGTTTAGGTTTTTTCGGTTTAGTTTTTAGTGAACGCCCATCCGTACGTTCGTTTTAACGAACAGTTTTCACCGTTTAGACGCAGACAGCGAACATTCATTCGTTAGCCTGTTCATCAGTTTTTCTTTTTCCAGGGTTTTTCTGCGATTATTTTCGATTGCGATTTCAGCCCAAATCTTAGTTTTAGTTTATCTTTTCGCTCGTTTGTCGGAATCAGGCGATTCAAGCGCCTAGAGTTTCGTCTCGATTCTGTTTAGACAACTTGAACAAGATTTTGGTACTATAAAATTTGACTTAAGTCCAGATTAGTAACCGGATCTTATTTCTTTTGCAATTTGAGTTTCGTTGCTTCGTTTGATTTGTTTCTTTTTGCAAACCGGAGTTCTTAAGTTGAACTTTCTGGTTAGATCTCTTATTTGAGTTTTACCCATGCCTTAGATTTATTGCTTATTGTATGCTTGTTTGTTTGCGATAGATTACCCAGAGTACGAAGCGTGCTACTACAAGTCTCTAGGTTTGACGGATCATCAGCAAGGCAAGTAACACTTTGATCATACCTCTTTACTACCCAGTTTTATTGCATTAGATCAATCCATCAAACATTACATGCTTAGGATATGATTAATATGTGGGTTTTGGGAAGTAGATGAGGTAGTACCTATTCACCTGTTTATTATCAAACCTTTGGGAGTTACTTCTACGTACTACTTATATTGCTATGCTATGCTAGTAGACGTGGATTCGGTGAGTGTATCCATGACAGATGTGAGTTTTGTTAATTAATGGTTAACTCAAGGTGGCAACTTTAATACACATCTGGGTGGATTGAGGCACCTGGGGAACCCAGTGTTGCCTATATTTTTGGAAATCCTAGGGTTCCGTGTGATTTTCCTATGGACTGCCACCCAGGATCAAAGGGATCATAAGATTATTCATGCTAGAAACTTCCGTGTGCAGCCACAAGCTATTATGGGCTCTAGCATAGTTGATTAAGTTGCATGACCTCTTTCAGTGGTGGGCTAGCAGATGTAGGGGAAAGTAGGTGTAACTGTCCATCAAGAGTAAAGAGTTATTGTTTCTAAAAGACTGTGTCTCGGTCATCCGTTTCTTAAACACCATGTAGTGCGAGAATTCCAACGGAGGAGATCGAGTCTTGTGGGGAAAAGTGCGCAAACCTTTGCAGAGTGTACAAACTAATCATGATTAGCCGTTTCCTCGGTTATGGACATCTTGAGTATCTGGTTCTTGGATTATCATGTTCATCTCATCATGTTACTTAAATAAATTGATTGGTTTTAATGATGATGCTTAATTGGGATTGAGTTGGAGGAACCTTCTCAATGTTTAACAACCACCATGATAGTTAAATAAACTTATTCCTTAGTTGTAGGGAAAAATTTGCTTTATGCAAAACTGTAACCATAGAGCTTTACACCAGCCATATTTCATGTAGTGATAGCAATATCTGTTCATTATTCTCTATGTGTTACATTGCCGGCATATTCCATGTGCTGACCCGTTTCGGGCTGCAATGTTCATGTTGCAGACTTTTCAGACGACGAGTAAGGTGCCTTAGGTCGTGATCTTCTCAGCTATGCCGTTGAAGTTGATGGACTCACTTTATCTTCCAATCCTTCCGCTGTTATCGTTATTAGATGGCCTTAAGCCATATTATTGTTATAAGTTTCTCTTTTGAGACATTCGATGTAATAAGTGTGTGATTGCTACTCTGTTATAAATCCTTCAAGTATTGTGTGTGTGTCAGCATTACCGATCCAGGGATGACACTGATGCATAGAGATCAGACTGTTTGAGGTCTGGTCGCTACAAGAATATAATACTAAATATTATAAATAGCGAGTGTGGAATAATGATGGGTCGATGTACGGAATTATCCCAGGAAATTTTTAACAAGACCGGTAATCACTATTGCCTTTTCATATGAGGGAGAGGCATAAGCTAACATACTTTCTCTTCTTGGATCATATGCACTTATGATTGGAACTCTATCAAGCATCCGCAACTACTAAATATCATTAAGGTAAAACCCAACCATAGCATTAAAGCATCAAGTCACCTTTATCCCATTTGCAACAACCCCCTTACTCGGGTTTATGCTTATGTCACTCAAGCAACCACTATAAGCGAATCATGAGCGTATTGCAACACCCTACAGCGGAAATCCCTCACACTTATGTGACATGGAGGGCACAATAGGACATCACCAAAATAAAACATACAACTCATACCAATCTAGATGATCAATCAACCCAAAGACAAATGATATCTACTCAAAACATCATAGGATGGCAACACATCATTGGACCATAATATGTGGCATAAATCACCATGTTCGAGTAGGGATTACAACGGGGTGCGGGAGAGTGGACCAGTAAAAGAGATGAGGATGATGATGTTGATGCAGACGATCATCGCGGCGATGATTCCCCTCCCGATGGCACTCCCGCGCCACCGAGAGAGAGGAGGAGAGGTTCTTCCCCTTGTGCTTCCTCCTCCATGGCCTCCCCCTGGATGGGGAGAGGTTCTCCCTCTGGTCCTTGACCTTCATGGCAATGATGTCCCCTCCGAGATCCTTCCCAATGGCCTCCGGTGATGATGGCCCCCTTCAGCAGGGTGCCGGAGAGGGCCTAGATTGATTTTTTGTGGCTACAGAGGCTTGCGACGGCGGAACTTCCGATCTCTCTTCTCTTCTAGGGTTTTCTCGATTTATAGGAGGGTTGGAGTTGATTTCACATCAAGGGGACCATGGGGAGTCCACGAGGCAGGGCGCGCGCCCTCCATCCTCGTGGTGCCCTCGGGACTCCCCTCCGATAGATTTTTGTTCCAGTATTTTTTATATTTTCCAAAAATATTCTCCTTTGATTTTCAGCGCATTCTAAGAACTTTTATTTATGCACAAAAACAACACCACGATAGTTCTTTTGAAAACAGTGTCAATCCGGGTTAGTTCTAGTCAAATCATACCAAAATCATGTCAAAATATTATAAACATGACTTAAATACTTTATAAATTATAGATACATTGGAGACGTATCAGATCTTGGAGGGGCCATCATCGCCATGAAGGACAAGAACCAGAGGGAGAACCTCTCCCATCCAGTGGGGATGCCATGGAGGAGGAAGCACAAGGGGGAGAACCTCTACCCCTCTCTCTCGGTGGCACTGGAGTGCCGTCGCGAGGGGAATCATCACCGCAGTGATCGTCTTCATCAACATCACCATCCTCATCTCTTTTACGTGATCCACTCTCCTGCACCCCACTATAATCCCTACTTGAACATGGTGCTTTATGCCACATATTATGATCCAATGATGTGTTGCCATCCTATGATGTTTTGAGTAGATATCCTTTGTCTTTGGGTTGATTGATGATCTAGATTGGTATGAGTTGTATGTTTTATTTTGGTGTTGTCCTATTGTTTCCTCCGTATCGTGCAAGCATGAGGGATTCCCATTGTAGGGTGTTGTAATATGTTCATGATTCGCTTATAGTGGGTTGCTTGAGTGACAGAAGCGTAAACCCGAGTAAGGGGGTTGTTGCGTATGGGATTAAGGGGACTTGATATGTTAATGCTATGGTTGGGTTTTACCTTAATGATCTTTAGTAGTTGCGGATGCTTGCTAGAGTTCCAATCATAAGTGCATATGATCCAAGAATAGAAAGTATGTTAGCTTATGCATCTCCCTCATATGAAATTGCAATGTTGACTACCGATCTTGTTAACAATTGCTTAGGACAATTCCACACACCGACCCATCATTATTCCACACTCGCTTTTTATAATACTTAAGTAATATATTCTAACTTTATGATAACATCACCTACTTTTATATTTTAGCTCTCTGATACCATGCAAATTATCCTCTTCATACCCACAACGTTGTTTTACTTCTCGTTTCTAGTTGGAAGCAAACGTTCGATATACGTAGAGTTGTATCAGTGGCAAAGAAAATATTGATATTACCTTTAGATCCTCGTTTGTTCAAACACTCCATACTTATCACTTCCACCTTTGTAAATTGCTATGATGATTCCCTGCACTTGGGGATTATCATGGGCCCACCAGGTGGGCACAACGCACCTGGGCGTGCTAGGGAGCCCAGGCACGCCCTGGTGGGTTGTGCTCACCCAGGCCCACCTTCGGTGCCCCTCTTATGGTACATAAGTCATTTTGACCTAGAAAAAAATAAGGAGAGGACTTTCGGGACGAAGCGCCACCGTCTTGAGGCGGAACTTGGGCAGGAGCACTTTTGCCCTTCGGCGGAGCGATTCCACCGAGGGAACTTCCCTCCCGGAGGGGGAAATCATCGTCATCATCATCACAAACAACTCTCCCATCTTGGGGAGGGCTATCTTCATCAAGATATTCAATAGCACCATCTCATCTCAAACCCTAGTTCATCTCGTGTGTTCAATCTTTGTACCAGAACTATAGATTGGTTCTCGTGGGGGACTAGTAGTGTTGATTACATCTTGTAGTTGATTACTATATGGTTTATTTGGTGGACGATTATATGTTCAGATCCATTATGCTATTTAATGCCCCTCTAATCTTGAGCATGTTTATCAGTTGTGAGTAGTTACTTTTGTTCTTGAGGTCACGGGAGAAATCATGTTGCAAGTAATCCTGTGAATTTGATATGTGGTCGATTTTTCGATGATATGTATGTTGTGATTCCCTTAGTGGTGTCATCTGAATGTCGACTACATGACACTTCACTATATTTGGGCCTAAGGGAATGCATTGTGGAGTATTTATTAGATGATGGGTTGCGAGAGTGAGAGAAGCTTAAACCCAAGTTTATGCGCTATTCCGTAAGGGACCAATTGGATCCAAAAGTTTAATGCTATGGTTAGAATTTATTATTAATACTTTTCTCATAGTAGCGGATGCTTGTGAGGGGGTTAATCATAAGTAGGAGGCTTGTTCAAGTAATAACAAAACCTAAGCACCGGTCCACCTACATACCAAATTATCAAAGTAGCGAACATGAATCGAGCCAACAAGATGAAAGTGACTAGATGAAATTCCCGTGTACCCTCAAGAACACACTACTAGGAAAAGGCCTACTAATGGTACACTGGTTTTGCCTACTAATGGCGCACTACTGGTGCGCCATTAGTAGCACGCCACTAGAATTTTTTACTAATGGCGCACCACTGGTGCGCCATTAGTATCTGGTATACTAATGGCGCACCAAGCAGTGCGCCATTAGTATGTAACTCCATGCGCCATTAGTATGCCTCCCAGGGGGCCATATGTAACCATGTGCTTTGTCATACTAATGGCGCACTCTGCCTTGATGCTCCATTAGTATCCTTTGGCATACTAATGGCACACTCTGCCTTGATGCGCCATTAGTATGAATATTTGGTTTTTTTTTGCTGTTCTGATTTTTGCACAGGTTACAAAATATATTATTGGACATAATATAGACAGCAGCACACAGCAACAGCAGATTCATCGAATACAATAGAAGATTAGTCTACGAATACAATTCATCATATTAGTCTCCGAATTCAAAAGACCGAACAAAGATAAAACATTACAAGTCTCAAGACCGCGAGTATCGAGTTTGTCTTCACATTACAAGTCGATATCGATTATCTAAACTACCATCACATAAAAGAGAGCTGCGGTCATCACAATGAGCATCATCGCGATCAAACTGGTCTTCATCCGGTTCCTCCAACGCTCCGTCCTCTCTCCCGCTAGATAGCGGGCGTATCTAGATTCGGCCTCCGCCCTAGTGGTGTACACTTTGTAACTGTTACCACTGAAATGGTGAACCTGTCTCCGACACTCCTCCCAGTCGTTGTAGACTCCGGGAACCTTACCCTTGTACACGACATACGACGACATCTCTATGCACAAGCCAAACAACAGACAACAGACAATACATAAGCAATATGTAAGTATGCAACAAAAGGATTGGAAGAGAAAAGCAAGACATTAATAGCACGATTCATGATCCTACTAATAAATAGCATCGATTACATCTAAGTTGAATGACTGTCCAAACCAAAGAGACATACGAATTCATTAAAGTTTAATTACAACATGAGCCAATCAATGTTTCAGAACTACACATCACTACTTTCGACTCGACTCATCGGACAGGAGCGTGGATGAAGCCGTCGTCTGTCGTGATGGTCATGAAATCGCGGTCGTTGTCACCCTGCATTTGTAGCGTTCCATCTATCTCATTGTTGGACGGTTGATATCTAAGGTAGAACTGCCCCGAGGTATGAAGGACATCTTGATGGATGATGTCCGCAAACTCCGACTGGATGCGAAAGAATTCTTGTCTGAGGTCCGCGTCCTGGGTTGCCGACAACCTCGCGGCCCAATCTTTGAGACTATCTGGTAGCGGAAGGTGATGATGGTCCCTTACGATCGCCCGCATGTGATGATGGGCGTAGTAGGCATCCTTCTGACCGCCAGGTGGCTGCTTGACGCAGCAGAAATTCATATTGTGTGAGAAGGTGTGCTTGCCGTACTTACGAACTGCCCTGGTGAAGGTGCCTCCAGATTTGGCATAGCCGGGGAGAACATCATCAAGAACTTTCTTGACATTTGTGTAGTCTATCTTGGAGTTACGGTTCGGGTCGAAATACGTGGCCATGGAATATTTCGGGCTTAAGAGGATGAGTGTGCAATGTGTGTCACTGCACAGAACACGGAATGTTAGAAAAAAAGAACGATCGAAATCTAAGAAATCATATGTTACGGGGCGGTTAAGGGATGACTTACTCGGGAAAGTAAGCCACAAGGAAGTTATCCTTATCTGGGTTTGCCAGAATGACGCCTTCGAGGTGTGAACTCGCAACTTGGCGGTCCCCAGCGCTGCTCAAGTGCTTGGCACGCATGTTGAAGGGGTCGACTATCACGATGTCCGGGGTCTTGTCTCTAATGATCCGCATCTCCATACTCAGCGAAAATAGCCGAACGAAGGTGTAGTGCAGCGGATGAAGGTTAAACATAGCAAAGATGTCATCAAACCGCAGGACGATCGTACCCCCGATGTCGCCATCCACAAAGCCCTTGCCCTCTGGCACCTTGACCACGAAAACCGGGTATGCGACATCATTCTCTCTGAGACGCCGCTTCTCCAAAAACGAACACTGTCGTGCAGACTCCGCATAGCACCGGTTGCAGCATAGCATCTCCCTACCCGCCACATGCACCCTCCTCGAGATATCCTTAGGTGAAGGTGGCCCGTCCTGAGCACGGATCGAACTCGGTGCCGGCTGGCTCGCACCGGCGCCCTTGTTAGTCTTTCGTTCTATCCCTTCTTCTTGATCTCCTATAATGGGACCGAGTTCTGCTCACAGACCGCCTTCTTGAGCGTGTTGGGGCTGATAATATTTCACACCTCAGCTATCTGAGGCTTGGTGAAGGCAGGAGCTGGAGGCGTGTCCTGAGAACTGAACGCCAGACGACGCCTGTTGCAATTGGATTTCTCCGCCGTACCAGCTAGATCGCGGTCGTCTTGGTTGGGTTCTTGAGAAAGAGGCCCGCAGAACTCGTCAGCGTACCCATGTTCGGCAAAGTACTTATCAACTTTGGTAAATGTACCGTCGTCATTGTCATCGTCGTCCGGATCCTGTGCCATAGGGATGTCCGGATCCTGTGCCATAGGGATGTCTGGTAGGACCGGTAGCGTTGCGGCATTCTTGCCATGGCTTGGTGCCGGCACGACTGGCGGTCTTGTCTGTGGGGTGGTGTCCCCCGCCCCCAAACGAATCTGGCTCTTCGGCCAAAGCAGGGGCCAGTTTACACAGGCGCTGAGGGTCATATCATCTTCTTCATCGGCCCCAGCGGGTCGAATCGGAGGTAACAACTCGTCGCAGCCTGGCAGCACCTGAACCACTTCAACCCTATACACTGTGGGTGCCATCGGATTACCGTGGAACATGCGGTTGCCCGGTTGAACGATTCTGCCCTTGGCGACATCGACCAACTCGGCGCCCACGAAGTGCAGAAGAGTGCAAGGAACGTCGGTGGCGCCCTGCGAAAACATGTACAGGGCGTCAGGGATGCCCAGTCAAAGGCAAGGAGATGAAGTCATCGGCCGAGAGGCTTAGTTACCGTGATGCCGTCGAGCTCGGCTAATGTCGAGGCACCGCCAACGGCGGGCATGCAACTGACGGAGGGGGCGCTTGCTGGCGAGGTGCCGGCCGGCGTACACCCGGGTGCATTAAGCCCCAATGCTCGTGCCGGCGCCGGAGACACGAATACCGCCTCCGCCGGAGACACCAATGGCACCGCCGCCGAAGACACCAATGGCGCCGCCGGAGACACCAATGGTGCCGCCTGCGCGCTGTGCGAGTTGCTGGCCGTGAAGCTGGGAACTGGGGGAGGCCCCTGTTGGCCGCCCGCAATCCACATCGTCAGCCCATGAATCAACGTAGGCACCATGGTGTTGAGCTTCGTTCCCAGTTGTTGTTCCACTTGCTCTTGGACAAGCTCTGGAATCCGCGCCACTTGTGCCTTGAGTTCTTCAACCTCGTGCGTCTGGCTTTCCGAGCTGGTCTTTTTGTCCTTCTACACACCAGCGGTATAGTATGACACCCATTTTGTGGACAAGCCTTTGCCGGCCACACGACTAGCTGCCGTCGGCTTAGTGAGCTTATCCTTGTTTTTCATTATGTTCAACGCCCTATTTAAAGGGGTGTCGAAAGGGGAGCTCTGAGACGACCCCGCGCTACTGCTTTCAGTGTCCTGTGAAAGGAACGTGAACCATTTAGAAATATTGGGGATTAATTAGAGTGCAACCATATGGAGCTAATTACGCGGGGGTGTATTCCTTACCAGAACAAGCTCAAGCGCCTTGGTCTTCGGATCTGTGGTAAGCTCCTTTGTTATCGGGTCCTCCTTGTACCGGGCCCTGACATAGTTCCTGGTCTGCTTGTTACCGCTGTATTTCTCGAAGCGGGGCGTAGGCCTTGCTCGGCACGCTCCGCGTCCTCCTTGTCCCATATAGGCTCCGCCACTCTGTAACCGCGGGACCGAGTTTGTGTTCCCCTAAGTTCAACTCCCGCATTTCTTTCCCCCACTGACTTGATTCGGAGGTTGCACTGCTCTCGCACTTGATCTTGAACTCCTTGTACTCATCTTCGCTCATCAAAGGATATTTCGCCTTGATCTTCTCATAACTATCACCTTTATCAATCATTCTCTTCACCGCGCTTCTCCAAGTAGACAGGGCCGTGCTCATCTTCGTGAGGGCGGCACTTTTCACTTTATTCCCTGAGAGGCGTGTGTTTTCAAATTCGGTGGGGAACTTGTATCGTTCGTGCAGCTTCGTGAAGAGGAGGTTGCGCAAATTCCCTCGGTTCTTATGCCTAAGGTTCTCGGTGTTGATCGAGATGGTGCTCCGGAGAATGCACCCGAGCTGAACCGAGTACCCCTTGACTATATGTTTGGGCTCCGTTGGATTCCCGTCGGAGTCCACTTGAGTGAATTCCTCCTTGAGGGTGCGGAGTGCATTCGGGCGCCGGTCCTTCCTTTGCTTCTTCGGTTGGCTGCCATCTGTGTGTGCGCCGCCATCATCAGTGGTGGCATCCTCGGCGGCACCATCAGGGGTGTCATCCCCGACGCCACTAGGGGTTGTGTAATCAGGATCGGTGTCTTCCGCGGCGTCCTCATAGCGGTGAGGTTGTTCCTCCATCTCCTGGGACAGCTCCCAGAATTGCTTGCCGCCGGCCTCATTGTTGTGGGCCATGTTTTGCTCTAAATAGGAAAAAAGTTTGGTCAAAAAGTTGGTTATTGTCAAGGAACAAGATCATGGTCTCATCATTTAGGGTTTGTCGACACCGAGGCACCCTAAAAGCCTAAGCTTTCATCATTTAGGGTTTGTCGACGCCGAGGCACCCTAAAAGCCTAAGCATACATCATTTAGGTTCTCATCGACACCGAGGCATCCGGGGCAGCCAAGTTAAGTTTTCATCATTTAGGGTTTATCGATGCCGAGGCACCCTAGGTTGGGCCTAATCACTTGGCACTAATCACTTGGCTCTATTGCCACCTATGTTGGGTTTATCATCTAGGCTTTATCGATGCTAAGGAGAATTCTAAGTTGGGCCTAATCACTTGGCTCTATTGCCACCTATGGTTTAATGCAGCAAGAATGGCAGGGCAGTTGATCCTACTTAACTAAGTACTAAGATACCATGGCCCATGCATTAGTGGCAAGTACCCCATATGTCCTATTTTTAGCAAAGTCATGCTAAAATTCACGGAAAATTTTAGCATGACCTTTGCTGAAAATAGGACATATGGAGTACCCGAATTTGCCGGAACGAAGTTAAACGATATTCCGGCAAACTCAAGGGCCTCTCAGGGTACCTACAAATTCATCACGACACAATTGTCGGAGACAAAACCCAGCAAACTAGCAAGATGATCATCATCTTTGCAAGACAGTAGCTCAAGTTTTTGACAGTAGCCTCTGAAGAAAACAGCATTGCAACAATCAAGTTCAGACATACACACTAAACATTTGACCAGTTACCTCTGAAGAAAAATATACGCTGACTATTGGACACAAAGAAAACAACTATTGTAAACATTAAGTCATGGTAGTGCGCGCTAAAGCAATTACAGTATAGGAACGACAACACAACAGTAGCAAATACAAGTCCTCAGTAAGTGTAAGAGAAGTGTACTAGAGCTGTAAATAGACTTAAAAAACCCACATGATGTTATAACTGTATACACTGAACATGATGATACCAAATGGGAAGGAAAATTGTGTCACTCTAGATTAGTGTAGCCACTATCTAACAAAACCAGAATGTTAACAAAATTACACCATGATGATACCAAATTCTTGTAGCAGTACAATGAGTTCATAGGATAAAAAATCATCCACATTCACCAACCCAAACTGGTGGAGATACAGCAAACCAGAACCTCCCAGGTTTCTGCCATTTTATTTTTCCCACCGTATATGTTTTTTGATTCATGTCATGGTACTTACTTCAAACTGAGTTCTGAACTACCACTTACAGTGCACCAAACCGTGCAAGTACCCATGAATGAATGAATCATGCATTCTCTTCCAAGTAGACATTTGACGCATTAACACATCAACCTTTAGTGAACATGTCAACACTGGAATTCCTAGATTAGGCATGACTAGTTTTATTATTTAGCCACCACATCAGAACAGAGGGTATGAAACTGCAAACTCACTGAATTGAGAACCTCATGGTAAAAGGGGGAGGGTGTTTGCTAAGGTTTGTTGGCATTATCTATGCCCTGGATGGTCTGCTGTGCAGGGTAGCATCCAAGATCAGTTATAAAACTTGAAGATAGCTCAGCCACATAAATTTGCCATGGAGATAATTATCTTAGCCACACGGGCAATTTGGCTGACCAGAAATGACTTAATTCTCAAAGCTAAAGATCCAAGGTTATATTTGCAGAGTAATCTTCAAGCAGGAAATTCGTTTGCTCATTCATAGAGCCAAACGCAAGGGCTATGCAGATTTTGCTAATTGAGTTACTTCATTCAGATAATCAGTTGATTGTATATATCTTTTTTGTTTCATATTGTTGCATGAATCCAAACTCACTGGTAAATTCACTAATTGAGCCTAGCTACTTAAAGAAAGAATCTCTAGGTGGATGCTTAGTTGAGACTAGTATCCTCTAAAATGCATCTAAATGCAAGCTCAGAGATTTGAACATTTGGAAAACCCTAGCTACTTAATTCTCCAACCCCCTTTCCTTGTCCAAATTTCTCCAACCCCCAACCCTAGAACACATCAGAAGGAAATAAAGAGGGGGAAGAGGGGGAAGAGGCTCGGGTGCTCACTTGGGAGGTCGAGGGCGACTCGGGGCAGCCGGAGCTAGTCGAGGCAGCGCGAATTCGGCATCGAGCGGTGGCGGTCCTCCTGGGCAGGCCGCGCGGTCGAGGGCGTCGAGCGGTGGCGGTCCTCCTGGGCGTCCGAGCTCGTCCGGGTCCTCATAGTCGAAGAGGAAGACGGCGGCGGTCCTCCTCGGCAGGCCGCACGGTGTTGGACGGCGAGCATGTCGAGGGCGCAGGCGGGGCCGCGGGGGGAGGGGGCGCTTGGGCGGGAGGATGTCGAGGGCACTCGGCTCGGGGACGGCGAGGGAGGCGGCGCTCGGCTCGGGGACGGCGAGGGAGGCAGCGAGGGAGGCGGCGCTCGGCTCGGGGACGGCGAAGGAGGCGAGGGGGCGGCGAGGGGGACGGTGAACACGGGGGGCAGCGGGTGAGATCGATGAGGCAGGGGAGAGATTAGAGAGATTGGGGATTTAGTGTGGGGGAAAGCTTTCTAATGGCGCACCACCCTCTCGTGCGCCATAAGTACGACTATTCTTATGGCGCACCACCCCTCGGTGCGCCATTAGAATTTTGTTTTAATCCAGCCCACTAGCCCTATCTACAACCTAACCCTATCTACAACAGAACCCACCCACTAGCTCGACTGGTCAGCACGCAGCACACACACCAGGAGGTCCTGGGTTCGATTCCCAGGCTCCCCAATATTTTTTTATGCATTTTAAATGTTGTTTTTTATATTTATTTGTGTTTAAATATGTTCAAACTTGTTTAAATCATAACCGTAATATTTTTTTTATAAAAACAGTAATAATTTTTTTGAAAAATATGTTCAAATTTGTTACTTGAAAATATCATCGGCGGCGGCAGTGGAGCG
>NC_057801.1:712533585-712538047 GCF_018294505.1 Triticum aestivum
CCGCCCGCGGCCGGAGCCGCGCCCCTCCGCCTCTGCCGTCCCCGCGCCGGAGCCGCGCCCCTCCTTCGGATCCGGCGCCCCTCGACCTCCCCGGCCACCTCCCCGAGCCCGGCCACTGCCTCCCTCGTCTCCGGCGACGCATCTCCGGCGAGATCCCGACGTGCATCGTAATCCGTGCCGAAACCCTAAGGTTGTCCCGAAATTGCCTGTCCCCAGTTTCAGTAATTTTTATGCCATGTTCATGCCATCTTATCTCTGCATCCGTAGGTCCGTTTCGTGCGTGTAATATGTCAAATTGTTCATCTCGACGAGTAAATCATTTCATTCCATTGATTCATATTCATTTGAGGTCATCTAGATGCCCGAATCATCGTTATAAGAGTGCTTCGTGATGTTTTCTGCTGTCTGTTAACAGAACGAGCTCTTTTGCCATTTTTGCCATGATTGATGTGTGCATCCTATGAGGTTGATGTCTACATGTGTTTTGAACTATGCTATGTCTTCTTTACAGATGTGCTTACCATGTATTTTTGTGATCAATGTTGTGACTAGCACAAGCATTCAAACTAGGCATCGTGATATTGCTGATTTTAGTTCCTGTTCTGCTTTTATTTTCATGCCATGTAAACATGATGCTACAGAGAGATCCATGCATATTTCGAGACACTTCAGTAAGGGTGTTTTGAACAATTGGTTATTGTCTATCCATTCATGTCCTTTGTTGCAATTATGGAGTAGTCTAGCATGTCATTTTCGTGCTCTACTTTTGCTTCAAAATGTTTCCTAGCAGATTGTTTACATGTTATTCAATTTGGCCAAGCTTGCTATAGTTGATCCTTGCATGCAATGGACTTGTTCTTGCCTTGGTTGGTTACACAAACATATTTTTTTGATGATGCTATGCTTATCTTGTCATGCAATGACTTGTGGTGAGTGAATCGAGCTTGTTAAGTAGTGTTCATGATGTTGCTGTTTTGCTAGGCTGAATCTGTTATTTCGCGATGCTATATAAACATGTTGCTACTAATCATTCTATACATAATCTGGAGATGTTCTATAAACATGTTTTGATCTACATATCATCCTCTATCCATCCATGCCCCTGGTTACATTTATAGCTTGCTGTACCTTATTCATATCTTGCTCCAAAGTTGCTTCATAATGTTGCTATCAGCCTGTTTACATTAAGTTCACTTGTTCCCATGTGTTTTGCTAGTGTTCCATGCATCCTATGACCTTGCTATTGCCATGCTTAGCTTCACAAACATGCCTTCTTACTGTTGGGTGCCTTGCCATGCCATGTATTGCTCTGTAGTGAGTTGCGCAAGCTCATCTACATGCCTTCATAATTATGTTCCTGCCATGTTTGAATCTGTAATATAACTTGCTATGTTTACGTGGGTGCCATCATATTTTCTGATCCTTTTTGGCTTATGGTCAGTAAGGGTCTTTTGATCTATGCAATTAGTAGATTCATGTCATGCCTTTGTTTGCTATTATAAGTTCCTGTAACATGCTGTTTGATAGCTTTAAACATTGCATCGTGATGTTATTTTTTGCAAAGTCTGAAATTTTTATAACTTGCAATCTTACCATGTGTGTTTGAGCATGTTCTAGTGATTTCTGGAGATAGCTCAGTGTTCATGTTTTGTAATGCTTTACCTGTACATCATGCCCATGTCTTTAGTTATCATGTTTGGGTGCTGTAGCATATTATTTCATGTGTGTGTGTTGAACCGTTGCTCCGTTTTGAGTGTGCTCTATATGAAACTTGCTTGATTTTGCATGTAGCTTCATATTATCATGTTGCATCCTTGTTTTGAGGTGTTTTCTTGATGTTTGTATGCATTTTGCATCAATGCCGTGTTTAACTTGTTTTGCTCATATCTTCTAGACCGTAGCTCCGAACTAAATGAACTTTATATGTAACTTGACTAGAATCTCGTGTAGATCATCTTTGTGCATCTTAACTTGATGTTTAACAACTTGAACATAAGGTTTATTCAGATCTGGACCAATTTCGAAATTTGCATGAGGACTTACCGGAATTGTTCTATGTTGTTCCCGGCCTCATTTAAACTTGCTTTGATGTGTTGCTCTTGTTTGCATCATCTCTTGCCATGAGTAGCTTCATCTAGATTTGTCATGCATCATGCTTGTTCGTGCATCATGCCTTGTTCATGTGTGGTGTGTTTACCTTGTTGTGTGCTTCTTCTCGATAGTTCCTGTTTCGATGCGATCGTGAGGATTCGTTCATCTACGGTTCGTTCGGCTTCATCCGTTCGTCTTCTTCATGGACTCGTTCTTCTTCCTTGCGGGATTTCAGGCAAGATGACCGCTACCCTAGATCTCACTACTATCATTGCTATGCTAGTTGCTTCGTTCTATCGCTATGCTGCGCTACCTATTACCTGTTTATCGAGCCATCCCAAATTGCCATGAACCTCTAACCTTTGACACCTTTCCTACGCAAACTGTTGTTTGGCTATGTTACCGCTTTTGCTCAGCCCCTCTTATAGCGTTGCTAGTTGCAGGTGAAGTTGAAGATTGCTCCATGGTGGACAGGATTTTGGTTGGGATATCACAATATCTCTTATTTTATTAATGCATCTATATACTTGATAAAGGGTGGAAGACTCGGCCTTTTGCCTAGTGTTTTGTTCCACTCTTGCCGCCCTAGTTTCCGTCATACCGGTGTTATGTTCCCGGATTTTGCGTTCCTTACGCGGTCGGGTGATTTATGGGACCCCCTTGACAGTTCGCTTTGAATAAAACTCCTCCAGCAAGGCCCAACCTTGGTTTTACCATTTGCCTCACCACCACCTATCCTTTCCCTTGGGTCGGCCAACCCGAGGGTCATCTTTATTTTAGCCCCCCCGGGCCAGTGCTTGTCTAAGTGTTGGTCCGGACCGGGCAGACTGCGGGGCCACCTCGGGGCAACTCGAGGGTTGGTTTTACTCATAGGCTGACCTATCCGGTGTTGCCCTGAGAACGAGATATGTGCAGCTCCTATCGGGATTGTCGGCGCATCGGGCAGCTTTGTTGGTCTTATTTTACCATTGTCGAAATGTCTTGTAAACCGGGATTCCAAGTCTGATCGGGTCTTCCTGGGAGAAGGTCTATTCCTTCGTTGATCGCGAGAGCTTGTCATGGGCTAAGTTGGGACGCCCCTGCAGGGTATAATCTTTCGAAAGCCGTGCCTGCGGTTATAGGCAGATGGGAATTTGTTAATGTCCGGTTGTAGATAACTTGACACCAGATCCGAATTAAAACGCATCAACCGCGTGTGTAGCCGTGATGGTCTCTTCTCGGTGGAGTCCGGGAAGTGAACACGGTTTATGGGTTATGTTTGTCGTAAGTAGGAGTTCAGGATCACTTCTTGATCATTACTAGTTGACGACCGTTCTGCTTGCTCTCTTCTCGCTCTTATTTGCGATGTTAGACACCATATATGCTTAGTCGCTGCTGCAGCCTCACCACTTTACCCCTTCCTTTCCTATTAATCTTTGCTAGTCTTGATACCCATGGTAATGGGATTGCTGAGTCCTCGTGGCTCACAGATTACTACAACAACAGTTGCAGGTACAGGTTGTGCGATGATCATGACGCGAGAGCGATGCTTGCTTTGCGTTGAGTTCTTCTTCTGCTTCTTCGATCAGGGGATAGGTTCCAGGTCGGCAGCCTGGGCTAGCAGGGTGGATGTCGTTTGAGTTTCTGTTTGTGATTCATCCGTAGTCGGATGAAGCTCTGATGTATTGTGTTGTTGTATTCATGTGGCATTGTATGCCTTATGTATGTATCCCCATCTATTATGTAATGTTGATGTAATGATATCCACCTTGCAAAAGCGTTTCAATATGCGGGTCTATCCTTAGTGGGACCTTCGAGTTCCTTTTGGATAGGGTCGAATATTGGGCGTGACAAGTTGGTATCAGAGCCTCGACCGACCCTAGGAGCCCCCTTGTTTGATTGTGTAGTTTGGCCATTGTTGAGTCTAGAAGAAAACTATTTTTGGAGTCTAGTTATATCGGAGAGTAGGAATTCTTTTTACTCCTCAGCCCCCTCGTCGCTCTGGTAAGGAATCTTGACGTAGGTGTTTTGAATTACTCCTCTTCCCATTCAAATTTTTTCTTTAGGATCACGCACTTGGTTTTTCGGTAGTTGTTCCTCAGCTCTTTTCATCCGGTGCATTTCTCGTCAACTCGACTCGAGCCTCTTCATCTTTGAGTTCAATCCTTAGTTGTTTTCTTTCCCACCCGCCCACCCCTTTTTCATCTCGGAACCGGAGTCCATAATCGAGTATCCATCCTACTCGTGCGAAGTCTTTGCTTTCTTTCCTCAATGATTTCAACTGGTGTTTTCTCTTCAAGATATTCGTCGATTTCCCCTTCCAAGTTGCCTTTGTTTTCCCGCCCTCCCACCCTTTTTCTTCCCGGAGTCTGACTCTCTCTCGACCATCTAT
>NC_057801.1:712538306-712540523 GCF_018294505.1 Triticum aestivum
GGTGAATTCTCTTTTCTCTGACATTCCTCATCTCTTTTCCGGTGGACGCAATTCTAATTTTTGGTAGTGATTATATTCTTTTCCCTGGATCAAGTGTTTTCCCTGCTCGTTTGCCTCTCGCCAGTTATCCTTCTGGAGTTCGGAAGACATCTTAGGAGAATTGTCTATGTTCCAATTAATTCGAGGTTGTCTCCTCATTCAAATATTTTAATTGTTCCGGTGCTTCATCTATTTGTTCAACATCCTTTCCAACGGTGTTATCTTTTCAGTGGGCCCTAACCCACAGGTCTTTTCCCAGGATCTTACCTGACTCTTCTAATTCCCCCGATGTGATTCTCAATTCTTTTAAGTGTGACGTAAGAATGGTTTCCATCAGTCAGATGCCTTTCCAAGATCGATTTCAAATCATTTTCATTGTTGGCTCAACCTCTCTGCTTTTTCATCCAACCGGAGTATGTCAGGAGTTGTTTTTCCTTTTCTTTTCACCGGAGGCCATCATTCCAGTCATCGTTCTCTATTTATCCCGGTGCTTCGCTCAATTGTTCTTTAATGAGCTTATGATCTCCTTGTTCTTTTGCATCTGAATCCCCTCGAGCATATTTGTTCTTCTAATTCTTCCCGGTGATTCAGCCTCTTTCGTCATTCAATTTTCGAATTCTTACGGTGGTTCATTCAGATTCTTTCTCCTTTGTCACCATATTAATTCATTCGTTCTTTCCAATCCTACCGGTGGTTCATGTCACTTCTCAATCCTTTTCAAGAAGAATAAGTAGTATGTGAAATCCATTGCTTGTCATCAATTTATTTTGATGAAGGATAAGCATACAATAAATCTTATTCTTATTTCATCAGAGTGATTAATCCCTTCCTACAGAGTTTGTTCTTAATGAATAAATTCTAGTTCCAAGTGTTTCATCTTTTCTTTTCCCAGAGTTCAATTTCCTTGGTCATTTCGTCGGAACCTCCATCTAAAGCATCGCAAGGCCTTAATCTTATTCTTTCTTCCTTCATTCTATCTCATCATCCTTTTTGTTTACCGGAGTTCTTCATGGTGGTTCTTCATGATTTAATCCATTCCTCAGGTTTGCATCAAGATTCTTGTTCAAGGAGTTCTAGTATCTTCCTTCTTGCATCTCAAAGTGCAATTAATTCTCCGTATCCTTTTGAAATGGAGTTTTGCATTTCTTCTTTCTTCCCAGTTATTTAATCTTTTCCGCTCAAGGCCGGTTATCAGCTCATAGATTTTGAGATGTTATCCATAAGTCCACATCAAGCTTATTCTTTCGTTGTTGATTTTCTCAACAACTCCATTCAATCCTTCTAAATTCTTTTCATTCCATTCTTTCAATTCTTTCCGGAGGTTTTGTGTCATATCTTCATCAAGTATCATTCCATCCTCTCTAGTTCTTGGTCTTTTCCTTCCATTTTCAACCGGAGTGGTTTCATAGTCTATCTGATTCTGTGAGCTTTTGATTCTCGTCATTCTTGTCGTTCCCCCCTTTTTCTCGAGTGCTCTCGATTCTTTGCTTCTTTTGGAGTTCTTGTTTCACCTTATCCTTTTTTCCCTTCCGTCTCGGTCGTAAGATCTCGGGATGAGATCTCTTGTTAGTGGAGGAGTGTTGTAACGCCCCGGATTCGATGTGCCAGGTGTCTGCCAGTTATTTTCCTTCGTTGCCATGTCATTTGCTTGCGTGTTGCATTTTATCATGTCATCATGTGCATTTCATTTTGCATACGTGTTCGTCTCTTGCATCTGATCATTTTCCCCGTTGTCCGTTTTGCAATCCGGCGCTCCTATGCCCTCCGGCGTTCCCCTTTCGTCTCTCGTTGTGTGCGGGTATTAAACTTTCTCGGAATGGACCGAGGCTTGCCAAGTGGCCTTGGTATAGCACCGGTAGACCGCCTGTCAAGTTTCGTGCCATTTGGAGGTCGCTTGGTACTCCAACGGTTAACCGCGTAGCCCGAAAGCCTCCTTCTCTTTGTAGCCCAACACCCCTTCCAAAGTGGCCCAAAACCCAGCAAACTCCCCTCCATGCTCTCGGTCGTTCGATCACGATCGTGTGGGCGAAAACCGCTCCTCATTTGGACTCTCCTAGCTCCCTCTACCTATAAATAGGCCCCTCGCCCCGAAATTCGCGGATGATCCTCCCGAAACCCTAGCCTTCTCTCCCTCCGCGCCGCCGGACATGTCCGCCCGGCGGCCAGACACGTCCGCCC
>NC_057801.1:712541076-712579488 GCF_018294505.1 Triticum aestivum
CTGGCCGGAGCCGCGCCCCTCCGCCTCTGCCGGCCCCGCGCCGGAGCTCCTCCGGCCGGCCCCGTCGTCCCCCGCCCCGGCCTCCTTCGGATCCGGCGCCCCTCGACCTCTCCGGCCACCTCCCCGAGCCCGGCCACTGCCTCCCTCGTCTCCGGCGACGCATCTCCGGCGAGATCCCGACGTGCATCGTAATCCGTGCCGAAACCCTAAGGTTGATCCGAAATTGCCTAAGTCCCCAGTTTCAGTAATTTTTATGCCATGTTCATGCCATCTTATCTCTGCATCTGTAGCTCCGTTTTGTGCGTGTAATATGTTAAATTGTTCGTCTCGACGAGTACATTATTTCATTCCATTGCATCATATTCATTTGAGGTCATCTAGATGCCCGAATCATCGTTGTAAGAGTACTTCATGATGTTTTCTACTGTCTGTTAACAGAACGAGCTCTTTAGTCATTTTTGCCATGATTGATGTGTGCATCCTATGAGGTTGATGTCTACATGTGTTTTGAACTATGCTATATCTTCTTTACAGAGGTGCTTACCATGTATTTTTGTGATCAATGTGGTGACTAGCACAAGCATGCAAACTAGGCATCGTGATATTGCTGATTTTAGTTCCTATTCTGCTGTTATTTTCATGCCGTGTAAACATGATGCTACAGAGAGATCCATGCATATTTCGAGACACTTCAGTAAGGGTGTTTTGAACAATTGGTTATTGTCTATCCATTCATGTCCTTTCTTGCAATTATGGAGTAGTCTAGCATGTCATTTTCGTGCTCTACTTTTGCTTCAAAATGTTTCCTGGCAGATTGTTTACATGTTATTCAATTTGGCCAAGCTTGCTATAGTTGATCCTTGCATGCTATGGACTTGTTCTTTCCTTTGTTGGTTACACAAACATGTTTTTTTGATGATGCTATGCTTATCTTGTCATGCAATGACTTGTGGTGAGTGAATCGGGCTTGTTAAGTAGTGTTCATGATGTTGCTGTTTTGCTAGGCTGAATCTGTTATTTCGCGATGCTATATAAACATGTTGCTACTAATCATTCTATGCATAATCTGGAGATGTTCTATAAACATGTTTGATCTACATATCATCCTCTATCCATCCATGCCCCTGGTTACATTTATAGCTTGCTGTACCTTGTTCATATCTTGCTCCAAAGTTGCTTCATAATGTTGCTGTCAGCCTGTTTACATTAAGTTCACTTGTTCCCATGTGTTTTGCTAGTATTCCATGCATCCTATGACCTTGCTATTGCCATGCTTAGCTTCA
Organism: Triticum aestivum; assembly: GCF_018294505.1. Taxonomy (NCBI): domain Eukaryota; kingdom Viridiplantae; phylum Streptophyta; class Magnoliopsida; order Poales; family Poaceae; genus Triticum; species Triticum aestivum. The sequence continues at coordinate 712,542,360 of NC_057801.1, forward strand.
CAAACATGCCTTCTTACTGTTGGGTGCCTTGCCATGCCATGTATTGCTCTTTAGTGAGTTGCACAAGCTCATCTACATGCCTTCATAATTATGTTCCTGCCATGTTTGAATCTATAATATAACTTGCTATGTTTACGTGGGTGCCATCATATTTTCTGATCCTTTTTGGCTTATGGGCAGTAAGGGTCTTTTGATCTATGCAATTAGTAGATTCATGCCATGCCTTTGTTTGCTATTATAAGTTCCTGTAACATGCCGTTTGATAGCTCTAAACATTGCAGCGGGATGTTATTTTCTGCAAAGTCTGAAATTGTTATAATTGCAATTTTACCATGTGTGTTTGAGCATGTTCTAGTGATTTCTGGAGATAGCTCAGTGTTCATGTTTTGTAATGCTTTACCTCTACATCATGCCCATGTCTTTAGTTATTATGTTTGGGTGCTGTAGCATATTGTTCTGATGCTTGCAATATGCCTAGTTGCTATTTTGGACAGCTTGTCCTTTAACTTGTTTCATGTGTGTGTGTTGAACCGTTGCTCCGTTTTGAGTGTGCTCTATATGAAACTTGCTTGATTTTGCATGTAGCTTCATATTATCATGTTGAATCCTTGTTTTGAGGTGTTTGCTTGATGTTTGTATGCATTTTGCATCAATGCCGTGTTTAACTTGTTTTGCTCATATCTTCTAGACCGTAGCTCCGAACTAAATGAACTTTATATGTAACTTGACTAGAATCTCGTGTAGATCATCTTTGTGCATCTTAACTTGATGTTTAACAACTTGAACATAAGGTTTATTCAGATCTGGACCAATTTCGAAATTTGCATATGAGGACTTACCGGAATTGTTCTATCTTGTTCCCGGCCTCATTTAAACTTGCTTTGATGTGTTGCTCTTGTTTGCATCATCTCTTGCCATGAGTAGCTTCATCTAGATTTGTCATGCATCATGCTTGTTCGTGCATCATGCCTTGTTCATGTGTGGTGTGTTTACCTTGTTGTGTGCTTCTTCTCGATAGTTCCTGTTTCGATGCGATCATGAGGATTCCTTCGTCTACGGTTCGTTCGGCTTCATCCATTCGTCTTCTTCATGGACTGGTTCTTCTTCCTTGCGGGATTTCAGGCAAGATGACCGCTACCCTGGATCTCACTACTATCATTGCTATGCTAGTTGCTTCGTTCTATCGCTATGCTACGCTACCTATTACCTGTTTATCGAGCCATCCCAAATTGCCATGAACCTCTAACCTTTGACACCTTTCCTACGCAAACTGTTGTTTGGCTATGTTACTGCTTTTGCTCAGCCCCTCTTATAGCGTTGCTAGTTGCAGGTGAAGTTGAAGATTGCTCCATGGTGGATAGGATTTTGGTTGGGATATCACAATATCTCTTATTTTATTAATGCATCTATATACTTGGTAAAGGGTGGAAGACTCGGCCTTTTTCCTAGTGTTTTGTTCCACTCTTGCCGCCCTAGTTTCCGTCATACCGGTGTTATGTTCCCGGATTTTGCGTTCCTTACGCGGTCGGGTGATTTATGGGACCCCCTTGACAGTTCGCTTTGAATAAAACTCCTCCAGCAAGGCCCAACCTTGGTTTTACCATTTGCCTCACCACCACCTATCCTTTCCCTTGGGTCGGCCAACCCGAGGGTCATCTTTATTTTAGCCCCCCCGGGCCAGTGCTTGTCTAAGTGTTGGTCCGAACCGGGCAGACTTCGGGGCCACCTCGGGGCAACTCGAGGGTTGGTTTTACTCGTAGGATGACCTATCCGGTATTGCCTTGAGAATGAGATATGTGCAGCTCCTATCAGGATTGTCGGCGCATCGGGAGGCTTTGCTGGTCTTGTTTTACCATTGTCGAAATGTCTTGTAAACCAGGATTCCGAGTCTGATCGGGTCTTCCTGGGAGAAGGTCTATTCCTTCGTTGATCGCGAGAGCTTGTCATGGGCTAAGTTGGGACACCCCTGCAGGGTATAATCTTTCGAAAGCCGTGCCTGCAGTTATAGGCAGATGGGAATTTGTTAATGTCCGGTTGTAGATAACTTGACACCAGATCCGAATTAAAACGCATCAACCGCGTGTGTAGCCGTGATGGTCTCTTCTCGGTGGAGTCCGGGAAGTGAACACGGTTTCTGGGTTATGTTTGACGTAAGTAGGAGTTCAGGATCACTTCTTGATCATTACTAGTTGACGACCGTTCTGCTTGCTCTCTTCTCGCTCTTATTTGCGTATGTTAGCCACCATATATGCTTAGTCGCTGCTGCAGCCTCACCACTTTACCCCTTCCTTTCCTATTAAGCTTTGCTAGTCTTGATACCCATGGTAATGGGATTGCTGAGTCCTCGTGGCTCACAGATTACTACAACAACAGTTGCAGGTACAGGTTGTGCGATGATCATGACACGAGAGCGATGCTTGCTTTGCGTTGAGTTCTTCTTCTACTTCTTCGATCAGGGGATAGGTTCCAGGTCAGCAGCCTGGGCTAGCAGGGTGGATGTCGTTTGAGTTTCTGTTTGTGATTCATCCGTAGTCGGATGAAGCTCTGATGTATTGTGTTGTTGTATTCATGTGGCATTGTATGCCTTATGTATGTATCCCCATCTATTATGTAATGTTGATGTAATGATATCCACCTTGCAAAAGCGTTTCAATATGCGGGTCTATCCTTAGTGGGACCTTCGAGTTCCTTTTGGATAGGGTCGCATATTGGGCGTGACACTAGGCCTGCTGCAGATCCTACTGATGACGTTAAGAATGTCTGTCAGAGCAAAGCTGATGACTACTCGATAGTTCAGTGTGCCATGCTTTACGGCTTAGAATCGGGACTTCAAAGACGCTTTGAACGTCATGGAGCATATGAGATGTTCCTAGAGTTGAAGTTAATATTTCAAGCAAATGCCCGAGTTGAGAGATATGAAGTCTCCAACAAGTTCTACAGCTGCAAAATGGAGGAGAATAGTTCTGTCAGTGAACACATACTCAAAATGTATGGGTATCATAATCACTTGACTCAGCTGGGAGTTGATCTTCCATTTCATTGTGTCACTGACAGAGTTCTTCAATCACTGCCACCAAGCTATAAAGGCTTCATGATGAACTATAATATGCAAGGGATGAACAAGACTATTCCTGAGCTCTTCGCGATGCTAAAGGCCGCGAAGGTAGAAATAAAAAATGAGCATCAAGTGTTGATGATCAATAAGACCAATTGTTTAAAGAAAAAGGGCAAAGGGAAGAAAGGGAAATTCAAAAAGAACGACAAAAGGTTGCTGCTCAAGAGAAGAAACCCATGTATGGACCTAAGCCTGAAACTGGGTGCTTCTACTGCATAGGGACTGGTCACTGGAAGCGGAACTGCCCCAAGTATTTGGCGGATAAGAAGGATGGCAAAGTGAAAGTTATATTTGATATACATGTTATTGATGTGTACTTAACTAATGCTCGCAGTAGCGCCTGAGTATTTGATACTGGTTCTGTTGCTCATATTTAAAAATCGAAACAGGGGCTACGAATTAAGCGAAGATTGGCTAAGGACGAGGTGACGATGCACGTGGGAAATGGTTCCAAAGTCGATGTGATCGCGGTCGGCAGGCTACCTCTACATCTACCATTGGGATTAGTTTTAGACTTGAATAATTGTTATTTCGTCCCAGTGCTGAGCATGAACATTATATCTGGATCTTGTTTGATGCAAGACGGTTATCCATTTAAATCACAGAATAATGGTTGTTCTATTTATATGAGTAATATCTTTTATGGTCATGCACCCCTGCTGAGTGGTCTATTTTTGTTGAATCTCGATAGTAGTATTACACATATTCATAGTGTTGAAGCCAAAAGATTGAAGTTTAATAATGATAGTGCAACTATTTTGTGGCACTTCCGTTTAGGTCATATCGGTATAAAGCGCATGAAGAAACTCCATACTGATGGACTTTTGGAATCACTTGATTATGAATCACTTGGTGCCTGCGAACCGTGCCTTATGGGCAAGATGACTAAAACTCCGTTCTCCGGAACAATGGAACGAGCTACTGACTTGTTGGAAATAATACATACTGATGTATGTGATCCAATTAGTATTGATGCTTGTGGTGGGTATCGTTATTTTATCACCTTCACAGATGATTTGAGCAGATATGGTTACATCTACTTAATGAAGCATAAGTCTGAAACATTAGAAAAGGTCAAAGAATTTTAGAGTGAAGTGGAAAATCATCGTAGCAAGAAAATAAAGTTTCTACGATCTGATCGTGGAGGAGAATATTTGAGTTACGAGTTTGGTCTTCATTTGAAACAACATGGGATAGTTTCACAATTAACGTCACCTGGAACACCACAGCGAAATGGTGTGTCCGAATGTCGTAACCGTACTTTATTGGATATGGCGCGATCTATGATGTCTCTTACTGATTTACCGCTATCGTTTTGGGGTTATGCTTTAGGGATGGCTGCATTCACTTTAAATAGGGCACCATCAAAATCCGTTGAGACGACGCCTTATGAACTGTGGTTTGGAAAGAAACCAAAGTTGTCGTTTCTTAAAGTTCGGGGCTGCAATGCTTATGTGAAAAAGCTTCAACCTGATAAGCTTGAACCCAAATCGGAGAAGTGCGTCTTGATAGGATACCCAAAGGAAACTGTTGGGTACACCTTCTATCACAGATCCGAAGGCAAAATCTTTGTTGCTAAGAATGGATCCTTTCTAGAGAAGGAGTTTCTCTCGAAAGAAGTGAGTGGGAGGAAAGTAGAACTTGATGAGGTAACTGTACCTTCTCCCTTATTGGAAAGTAGTTCAGAAATCAATTCGCGTGATTCCTACGCCAATTAGTGAGGATGCTAATGATGATGATCATGAAGCTTCAGATCAAGTTACTACCAAACCTCGTAGGTCTTCGAGAGTAAGATCCGCACTAGAGTGGTATGGTAACCCTGTTCTGGAAGTCATGTTACTAGACTATGTTGAACCTACGAACTATGAGGAAGTGATGATGAGCCCAGATTCCGCGAAATGGCTTGAGGCCATGAAATCTGAGATGGGATCCATGTATGAGAACAAAGTGTGGACTTTGGTGGACTTGCCCGATGATCGGCAAGCCATAGAAAATAAATGGATCTCTAAGAAGAAGACCGACACAGACGGTAATGTTACTGTTTACAAAGGTCGACTTGTTGCGAAAGGTTTTTGACAAGTTCAAGGAGTTGACTACGATGAGACTTTCTCACCCGTTGTGATGCTTAAGTCTGTCCGAATCATGTTAGCAATTGCTGCATTTTATGATTATGAAATTTGGCAAATGGATTTTAAAACTGCATTCCTGAACGGATTTCTGGAAGAAGAGTTATATATGATGCAACCGGAAGGTTTTATCGATCCAAAGGGTGCTAACAAAGTGTGCAAGCTCCAGCGATCCATTTATGGACTGGTGCAATCCTCTCGGAGTTGGAATAAACGTTTTGATAGTATGATCAAAGCATATGGTTTTATACAGACTTTTGGAGAATCCTGTATTTACAAGAAAGTGAGTGGGAGCTCTGTAGCATTTCTAATCTTGTATGTAGATGACATATTGTTGATTGGAAATGATATAGAATTTCTGGATAGCATAAAGGGATACCCGAATAAGAGTTTTTTTATGAAAGACCTTGGAGAAGCTGCTTACATATTGGGCATCAAGATCTATAGAGATAGATCAAGATGCTTAATTGGACTTTCACAAAACACATACCTTGATAAAGTTTTGAAGAAGTTCAAAACGGATCAGTCAAAGAAAGAGTTCTTTCTTGTGTTACAAGGTGTGAAGTTGAGTCAGACTCAAAGCCCGACCACCGCAGAAGATAGAGAGAAAATGGAAGTCATTCCCTATGCTTCAGCCATAGGTTCTATCATGTATGCAATGCTGTGTACCATACCTGATGTATGTCTTTCTATAAGCATAGCAGGGAGGTACCAAAGTAACCCCGGAGTGGAGCACTGGACAACGGTCAAGAACATCCTGATATACCTGAAAAGGACTAAGGATATGTTTCTTGTTTATGGAGGTGAAAAAGATCTCGTCGTAAACGGTTACGTCGATGCAAGCTTTGACACTGATCCGAATGACTCTAAGTCGCAAACCGGATACATATTTTTATTGAATGGAGGACCTGTCAGTTGGTGCAGTTCCAAGAAGAGCGTCATGGCAGGATCTATGTGTGAAGCGGAGTACATTGCTGCTTCAGAAGCAGCAAATGAAGGAGTTTGGACGAAGGAGTTCATATCCGATCTAGGTGTCACACCTAGTGCATCTGGTCCAATGAAAATCTTTTGTGATAATACTGGTGCAATTTCCTTGGCGAAGGATTCCAGATTTCACAAGAGAACCAAGCACATCAAGAGACGTGTCAATTCCACCCGTCATCAAGTGTCGGAAGGGGACATAGAGATTTGTAAGATACACATGGATCTGAATGTTGCAGACCTGTTGACTAAGCCTCTTCCACGAGCAAAACATGATCAGCACCAAAGCTCCAAGGGTGTTAGAATCATTACTATGTAATCTAGATTACTGACTCTAGTGCAAGTGGGAGACTGAAGGAAATATGCCCTGGAGGCAATAATAAAGTTATTATATATTTCCTTAATTCATGATAAATGTTTATTATTCATGCTAGAATTGTATTAACCGGAAACTTAGTATATGTGTGAATACATAGACAAAACATATAGTCCCTAGTATGCCTCTACTTGACTAGCTCGTTAATCAAAGACGGTTATGTTTCCTACCATAGACATGTGTTTACATTTGATAAACGGGATCACATAATTAGGAGAATGATGTGATGGACATGACCCATCCGTTAGCTTAACATTATGATCGTGTTAGTTTCATTGCTACTGCTTTCTTCATGACTTATACAAGTTCCTCAGACTATGAGATTATGCAACTCCCGAATACCAGAGGAACACTTTGTGTGCTACCAAACGTCACAACGTAAAAGGGTGATTATAAAGGTGTTCTACAGGTGTCTACGAAGGTGTTTGTTGGGTTGGCATAGATCGAGATTAGGATTTGTCACTCTGTTTTTCGGAGAGGTATCTCTGGGCCCTCTCGGTAATATTCATGTCACATCCCTAGTTCTGACAATGCCTATTGCATGCATTAGAGTGTTACATCATGTTTAAATTTCATTTAAACCTGAGATGGGGATTGACTAAGCCCTAACACCAAATGAATTCAACTAGGGTCAAAATAAAACCTTTTTCATTGAACTCAAAATGTCCTCTAAAAATGTTCAACATTTCTGGTTTGAGGTGGAAGCATCTACCAAAAATGGTTTATATTTTTGCAGGGCATATTTGGCCACTGAATTAAACCATATTGTATTTGACTTTGGGCATTTAAATACTATAAATAATTTAAATGTTCAAATAAATGTTGGAAAATTGTTAGGGGTCACTGAAATAATTCAGAAAACACCCATAACTGTTTCCAGGATTTTATAAAATGATTTGATATTTTAAATCAAATCAAAACCAAATTGCAGAAAATAGAAAAGATAAAACAGAACAGAATTCTAAAAGAGAGAGAGAAAGACCCGTACCTGGGCCACTTACCTGTAGCCGGCCAGCTCCCCCACCTGGCGGCCCAGCCCACCTCCCTCCTCTGTCTTCTTCGTCCTCGACAGAGGGAGGGGAGTGTGGCCGGCGCGCGCGCGCGCCACCGCGCCACGCCACCTCTCTCCCTGCCTGCCTGCCCTCCCCTCCTCGCTCGTTGCCCCGGACGACGCCACGCCTCCCCCCTGCTCTCTCTCACTCTCCCTCGGCTCTCCCCTCCTCTCCCTCGCTCTCTCTCTCAGACGGCCGAACACCACCGTCGCCGCCATTCGCCATAGCAGCCGTCTCCGGCCACCCCTCGCTCCCCCGACTAGCTCAGAAGCTCCTCCACAACCCCCTCTTCTTCCCCACCGCTCCACGGGCCTCCGGAAGCCCTGCATCGCCGCCACGTCGCCGTTCCCCTCTTCGGGCTCCGACCATCATCGCCGTCGAATTCGCCGTCTCCAGCGCGTCTCCGAGCCCGCTTCGACGCCCACTGCAACCGCGGTGAGCCCCCGAGTCGTTTCCCCCTTCTCCCCTGGTCTCTTTCAACCTCTAGGCCTTAGCCCCACCTTGGCCGAGAGCTCCACGCCGCCGGCGATGTCGCCGTCGTGGCCACAGCCACCGCAGCTCGCTCCTGAGCCCACCCGCGTGCTCACCGCAACCTCAGGAACCCAAAGCACTTAACCATTCGTCCTCCAGTGCACTGCAGCGCCGATCCCGCAAAACCCCGAGCTCCGGCCGCCGCCTCGGGCTCCATTCCGGCGAACCCCGGCCACCCCCGCACCTCCCGTTGGTCCCCCTAGATGCGCACGGGCGCGGGCTACCTCCTGGTGCCCTTGGCGCGTCGATCCGATGCCCCTAGCGCAAGTCCGGCGTTCCCCCGCCGTGCGGAATGGTCGCCGCCGGCGAAACTCCGGCGACTGCCGATGTGACACGCCTAATTAGCACTAATGACCACACTAAACACCCCCACAGCCACTGACAGTGGGCCCCACCCCTGGTCAAACCCCAGTCAGCGCTGGGTTTGACCGGGATTAGCTCCTGTGTCACTGACGTGTGGATCCCACACGTCAGGTTTGACCTGGACGGCGCCCGTTGACCTGCTGACGTCATGCCAACGTCATGCTGACGCAATATTCATTTTCTGGAATTTAGTTTATTTTATTATATTCAGAAAATTCCAGAAAATGCCTAAAACTTCAATAAATCATAGAAAATTAACCGTAACTCCAAATTAAATAAATTATATATGAAAAATTATCAGAAAAATTCAAGGAATCCATCTGTACCATTTTCATGCATGTTAGAACAACTTATCACTACTGTTTAGGACAAATGAAGTGAATGACATTTAAATAACCACATATGGAGTTTGAATTTGAATCTTGGATTCAAACCAACTTCATTTAATCTGGTTTTAGGTGCATTAGCCCAAAACACATTCATATTGCCATGTCATAGCATGCATCATATTGTGCATTGCATTGATTGTGTTCCCTTCTGTGTTGCCGGTATTTGTCCCCTCTCGATAGATGTGATACCGATGATGTGATCGTTGACACTGATGAAGACTCAACGTTATCTTCAGAAGTGCCAGGCAAGCAAAACCCCCCCTTGTTCATTCCGATAAAATCCCACTCTCTCGCTCCTGCTCTCTTTTACTGCATTAGGACAACAACGATTCAACTGTTACTTGCTGCGGTAGCTGAACCCCTTTATCCTTTGCATGACCTGTCATTGCCACAGTAAATAGATGAAACCCACTAGCATGAGTAGGAGTTGTTTGAGCCCTGATGTGCCTACTCATTTATGTTTGTTGTCATGCCTGCTACTGCTTAGAGTTGAGTCAGGTCTGATTCATCGGGGATGAATCAGAGGCGTGTGAACATGTCCTACTGTGTGTGAGCTAAGTGTGTGAACACGATTTGGTAAAGGTAGCGGTGAGAGGCCATGTAGGAGTACATGGTGGGTTGTCTCATTGCAGCCGTCCTCAGGAACTGAGTTCTGTGTTTGTGATCCATGATTCAGCTACTACCACGCATTGGGCCCGAAACCAATGGACCCTCTCGGCTTCTTGATCACCCTTGTTCCCTGTCCAGGAGTTGCAAGTAGTTTCTGGTGTTTGTAGTATGCTGGAGGCCGTGCGCAGCGCTGACCGTAGGGGTGGGCTGTGATGCGGTAGGCACGTGGCACGGTGTACCGGGCGCCCGTTTGGTGTCTCGGGAACCCTGTTCACATCGTTTGGGGCTGTGAGCGAAACTCCGGCCGGATCTCCTCATGGATGGAACCCGAATAGGCGATAAACCTGGACTAGAGACTTGAGTGTTTAGGTAGGCCGTGGCCGACACCCATGCTGGGCTTCCGCTTGAAGGTTGCCGAGTACATGTCGTGTAAACGGCGGTAAGTGGTGAGAGCGTGTGTGAAGAAGTACACCCCTGCAGGGTTAACATCATCTATTCGAATAGCCGTGTCCGCGGAAAAGGACTTCTGGGTTGCTTATATCAGTTCATAGACAAGTGAAAGTGGATACTCTAAAATACGCAAGATAATCGTGAGTGCTATGGATGGCGTTCTCGTAGGGAGACGGGAGCGGATCCATAGTGGTGTATTGATATGGTGAATATGTGGACTCGTGTGCGCCACCTCAAAAGAGTCGCTTGCAGTCGTAGTTCAGGATAGCCACCGAGTCAAAGCTGGCTTGCTGCAGTCAAACCCCTCCACCCCCTTTTGATAATGATGCATATGTAGATAGATCTGATGTAAGTCTTGCTGGGTACATTTGTACTCACGTTTGCCTATTTTATGTTTTGCAGAGAGACTTCAGTCTCACTAGTAGTTCCGCGTGGACTTCGACGTTTAGCTTGATACCTCAGCTACGATCTTGTGCCCTTGGCAGGATCTGATAGATAGTCAGGCTTCTCAGCCTTTTTCATTTATAGATGTCTGTACTCAGACATGATAGCTTCCGCTTGTGCTTCGATTTGTATGCTCTGATTGTTGGGTCATGAGACCCATGTTTGTAATATCTCGCTCCTCGGAGCCTAATGAATACATTACTTGAGTCGTAGAGCCATGTTGTGATGCCATGTTCTATTTGCACATAACGAGCATATTGTGTGTATGTTATTGAAATGCTTGGTATGTGTGGGATCTGACCATCTAGTTGTTTATCTTTAGTAGCCTCTCTTACGAGGAAATGTCTCCTAGTGTTTCACTGAGCCATGGTAGCTTGCTACTGCTCCGGAACACTTAGGCTGGCCGGCATGTGTCCTTCTTCGTTCCTGTGTCTGTCCCTTCGGGGAAATGTCACGCGATGAATACCGGAGTCCTGTTAGCCCGCTACAGCCCGGTTCACCGGAGTCCTGCTAGCCCAGCGCTACAGCCTGGATTCATTTGCTGATGGCCGACACGTTCGATGCTGGGTCATGGATGCCTGTCCCTGTAAGTCTGTGCCACTTTGGGTTTATGACTAGCCATGTCAGCCCGGGCTCCTTATCATATGGATGCTAGCGACACTGTCATATACGTGTGCCAAAAGGCGCAAACGGTCCCGGGCAAAGGTAAGGCGACACCCGTGGGAATACCGTGCGTGAGGCCGCAAAGTGATATGAGGTGTTACATGCTAGATCGATGTGGCATTGAGTCGGGGTCCTGACAGCGTTGGTATCAGAGCTTGACTGCCTGTAGGATTACCAAACCAAACTGGTCGAAGTTGAGTCTAGAAATTCTTTAGTTATATAAGGGAATTGATTGTGGGATGGAACGTAAGGCTCTTGTTACTCCTTATACCTCATGGCCTTCTGATCTGAGTCATCATCTTCCCTTCTACGGGGATTAAGAACTAGGCTATCTCTTCTTTCTATTAGGATCATGTGTTACTAATCAGTGGACTTACAAGATTGTTGGATTTAAGTCTCAGTTCAGTTCCTACTACTTCCGTATGTTAATTGTTGATCTCGAAACCTTGATATTGTGCTTCTGAGTGGTTATGCCACCATTTTTGTGAATGTCTCAAATCTTTTCTGAGCATTTACAGCCGTTATGCTGTCCGAGTCATTCCAGGTTTCTAAATAGTCTGATGCATTTGCAAAATCCTTTTCCCTCTGGTTTCGATGTTCCTTTATGCCAGCTCAATCACACTAATTGTTGAGTTGAGGTATTCTATTGCCTTGACATTATGTTGGAGATATTATTATGACCCTAGGTGTCTTAGGGGATCACCTAGCAATTTAGCCATGATTTGTGTTCCCAGTGTGATGATTCTGGCCATCATTCTCGAAAGCATCCCGTGATGTTACTTAATAATAGGTATTCTGTTCCTGGGTTCTTGAACCCGAGATTCACTCTACCTACTTCATGTTGATAGTAATTGCTAGTGCCTTTAGGATATTAGTAACCTTTGCGATAGTCCTTGAAGTCCGTGGTATCTCCTTCTTCCAAATACCATGAACTACTTATGGCAGAAGTTCCTCGTTGAACTGAAATATCACAACAGGATTATTCTTGATGAGTTCTCCATTATATATTGTGGCTCTGCCAGTTCTACCTTTCTGCATGGGTTATCTGGAAGAAATATGTTGAACTTCGTTCAACATGCTAATCCATGCATCCACAACTCAGAAAATCATATGTTCTTTTGAGTTGTCCCATCTTAGTTGTTTTCAACCCTCGCCTATCAATTGATAGTCAAGAGTATGCGTGCATTCGTTCGTCGATGCCTATTACCCTTGTGGTCCGCCAAGCCATTCTATTTCAGAATGAATAGGAGAAACAAACTCCAGAATCTCATCCATATCTAGGATTGGGTCAAAGCAATTGTATACCGCAGATCAAAATGCCAATCCAGCTTCTGGTCTGTTCTACCTTGAAGTGTTACCATCTTTATATCAGGAATATCATGGGAATTGCACACCATCTTATGAATTCTTGACGCAGTAATACTTCTGATCATCATTGATAATTTCTTGGTTTCCGTGTTATTGTAACCGGAATGCCGACAAATGAATCATGGCGTGTGAAATCAATACTGCTAGCAACTCCATTGCTTGGTAGTTAAATGGACGATAACCTCATTCTTAGCGTGTTGATTATTGAATCATCACCCTAAGGTTGATTGTGCTACCTAGTCCTTATTTCTGGTGCACTCTCCGATCAGTGAGTTAGGATAGTGCCAATCCTTGCTTATTTGATCATATCGTCTTGCCCTGAAAAGTAAGATTGTTCTCGAGCTTAGTAACATACCGGTGGTTCATGATATTCCAAATTTCTTCTCGGAAGTATCACCAGGTTGTCACCTGACCGCTATGTTGAGCTCGTGATCAAGTTGGTTTCTTGTGCACCACCTTCTCTCCAAGAATCGGTGTTAGATATCCCTGAGCTAGTTGGTTAAGCTAAACGACAACTTGGAGGGTTGGAAGATAAAAGCTTGCCTGACTTAGTTCGTTCCAAAGGGATATTCTTGTGTAGTGTGTGTTGAAGAAAGATGATATCTTCATCGATTGGTCCCTGTGATCAGTTGCTGGACCTATCGTCTTATCAATTCTTTGATTTGAGTGTGGGCTATCGTCAAATCAAGTCAGAACCAACGATGCTCGTAATGTTGTCTTATTCGTGGTTGATTCCTCGAGCATACACCATTACATCTTTGGTCTGACCAATGCTATCACTTGTTCACTTAACTATGGAATTCCTTTTAAAAGGAAACCCAGATGAATAGTTGTTGAGCCCATTGACAACATCCTTATCTCCTCCATGATTTTGTTGGACAATAAGTTAGTGTTGGAAACTTTTGGAAAGCATTTTCTTCATGCTAGCTCATGAAGTATTTGTTTGATGAAAGGAGTGACTTCCTTTTATACACGTGCATTTGGTGAAAGTTGCCGCCGTGAATTTGAGAAAGTTAGTTTTGCTTCCTCTGGAATCATCCCAAGTCAGTCATGCATATGTGCGAAGTATTCTGTGGTCTGGAGATTTGCAACCTCCATTCTATATGTATATCCTAGCACACCAAGCCACTGATTGAGTTGTTCAAAGATAAAGGAGTCTGTCCAAGGTGAACTCTTTGGACTTCCACGCGTGGAGGCTTCGATGTCATTAATGATGGTTCCCCCTCCTGAACTCGGTAGTGTTTTATTATAAGACTACTTTGTGGTCATGCTTGTCTTGGACATCGTGTTCACATGTTGTAGCAGAACCAGCTCATGTTTTGGAGCTTACTATCGTAGTTCATTCCTCGAGAATCTCGCAACGTCATCTCGTTGATTTGTGTTGCAAACTTTCATTTTTCTTCCTAGACTCGATGAGTCTGGAATATCCTGACACCAACCAGATCTGAATCTCAGGCAGATATAATGGTTGGAACATTTCCCAAGAATTATAATATTGGTCTCTCAATAACCGGCAAGGTGGATGTCGTGGCCAACACACCCATCCGGTAGACCTATTATTATAGTATCTTGTTTGAGGAAGTTGGCCACCTCCCCATAGGGATTTCGTAGGATTACTCCCTAGTTGCCCCTATGGATTTCTGTGTTCCGAAGTCCGACCTTTTTACTTGATGTTCTAGATATCAAACCATATCTATGGGTGGATTACGCTAGCACATCAAGGAGAACATTAGAAGTGGAGTGCTAAATGTCTCTCGATCGATCATCCAGATTTTATTTCCTTGGCCCCGCCAAGGGTGTAATCTGAGAAGGTGTTATCTTCCTTTGCATCTGCATCATCCATCATCATTCATCATGGTAGCAAGTTGTGTTGCCAGGATCCTTGACACGGATATTGGTAGAATCTTGGTGATTGTGGAAATGCTCAAGTTCTTGAGAGCACGCACAAGCGTTACGTGTTATCATCGGCTCTAACTGGGATTACTCTCAGTTTCCTCGGCAATGCTATGACCTCTTCAAACAGTGAATTCACTCTCTATTGTTGGGTTCTTCCCCAGTTACTAGAATCATTCCCAGCATTTGCATTTTGTTCCCAGCTTGCACCGCCAATGTGTCATTCTACCATGGGTCTCTTCCATTTCCGGTGATAAGCAAATTCATCCATTACGTTGTCTTCAACAAGGTAATCCACATCATCCAAGTCCGAGTATGCCATTCTACCGACCCCCGCCAATCGATTGCTGTGATTTGCCTTAGGCTGGTTTAAAGAGTTTCAATGATCTCTGAATCAAAGGTAATTCTTTTTGCCACTTAAGATAATAATCTACGAATCACCCTTCTCCAGGATGTTTCGTTGTGGTATCATGGCAACTCAACTCCTCGCTACGTTGACAACCGATTACCACCTTATTAAGTGTGGAATTGTTGTCCACCTAGTGAACCTTCGTCATCTGCTTCACTCCATTCCTATGGATGTGTGCTTCGCCTCTCAGCTCGAGAGATGTTGCTATGTCTCATTCCGTGAGTTAATCCTGAGTTGTTCGATCTTCGAGAAGATCGACCCTTCTAGAGTCTCCTTCTTCTCTCCAGGTCTTGTTGGCAGGATTTCTCAGAGCAAGACTTCAAGATAATAATGGTGAATGAATCAACGTTCAACTGAAGTGCACCCTGGATCGCGAAAATTATACTAGTTGCGTTTACCTTTCACCTTACCCTACGCTTGAATCTCGAGACGAGATTCTTGTTTAGTGGGGGTGAGTTGTCACATCCCTAGTTCTGACAATGCCTATTGCATGCATTAGAGTGTTACATCATGTTTAAATTTCATTTAAACCTGAGATGGGGATTGACTAAGCCCTAACACCAAATGAATTCAACTAGGGTCAAAATAAAACCTTTTTCATTGAACTCAAAATGTCCTCTAAAAATGTTCAACATTTCTGGTTTGAGGTCGAAGCATCTACCAAAAATGGTTTATATTTTTGCAGGGCATATTTGGTCACTGAATTAAACCATATTGTATTTGACTTTGGGCATTTAAATACTATAAATAATTTAAATGTTCAAATAAATGTTGGAAAATTGTTAGGGGTCACTGAAATAATTCAGAAAACACCCATAACTGTTTCCAGGATTTTATAAAATGATTTGATATTTTAAATCAAATCAAAACCAAATTGCAGAAAATAGAAAAGATAAAACAGAATAGAATTATAAAAGAGAGAGAGAAAGACCCGTACCTGGGCCACTTACCTGTAGCCGGCCAGCTCCCCCACCTGGCGGCCCAGCCCACCTCCCTCTGTCGTCTTCGTCCTCGACAGAGGGAGGGGAGTGTGGCCGGCGCGCGCGCGCGCCACCGCGCCACACCACCTCTCTCCCTGCCTGCCTGCCCTCCCCTCCTCGCTCGTTGCCCCGGACGACGCCACGCCTCCTCCCTGCTCTCTCTCACTCTCCCCCGGCTCTCCCCTCCTCTCCCTCGCTCTCTCTCTCACACGGCCGAACACCACCGTCGCCGCCGTTCTCCATAGCAGCCGTCTCCGGCCACCCCTCGCTCCCCCGACTAGCTCAGAAGCTCCGCCACAACCCCCTCTTCTTCCCCACCGCTCCATGGGCCTCCGGAAGCCCTGCATCGCCGCCACGTCGCCGTTCCCCTCTTCGGGCTCCGACCATCATCGCCGTCGAATTCGCCGTCTCCAGCGCGTCTCCGAGCCCGCTTCGACGCCCACTGCAACCGCGGTGAGCCCCCGAGTCGTTTCCCCCTTCTCCCCTGGTCTCTTTCGACCTCTAGGCCTTAGCCCCACCTTGGCCGAGAGCTCCACGCTGCCGGCGATGTCGCCGTCGTGGCCACAGCCACCGCAGCTCGCTCCTGAGCCCACCCGCGTGCTCACCGCAACCTCAGGAACCCAAAGCACTTAACCATTCGTCCTCCCGTGCACTGCAGCGCCGATCCCGCGAAACCCCGAGCTCCGGCCGCCGCCTCGGGCTCCATTCCGGCGAACCCCGGCCACCCCCGCACCTCCCGTTGGTCCCCCTAGATGCGCACGGGCGCGGGTTACCTCCTGGTGCCCTTGGCGCGTCGATCCGATGCCCCTAGCACAAGTCCGGCGTTCCCCCGCCGTGCGGAATGGTCGCCGCCGGCGAAACTCCGGCGACTGCCGATGTGGCACGCCTAATTAGCACTAATGACCACACTAAACACCCCCACAGCCACTGACAGTGGGCCCCACCCCTGGTCAAACCCCAGTCAGCGCTGGGTTTGACCGGGATTAGCTCCTGTGTCACTGACGTGTGGATCCCACACGTCAGGTTTGACCTGGACGGCGCCCGTTGACCTGCTGACATCATGCCAACGTCATGCTGACGCAATATTCATTTTCTGGAATTTAGTTTATTTTATTATATTCAGAAAATTCTAGAAAATGCCTAAAACTTCAATAAATCATAGAAAATTAACCGTAACTCCAAATTAAATAAATTATATATGAAAAATTATCAGAAAAATTCAAGGAATCCATCTGTACCATTTTCATCCATGTTAGAACAACTTATCACTACTGTTTAGGACAAATGAAGTGAATGACATTTAAATAACCACATATGGAGTTTGAATTTGAATCTTGGATTCAAACCAACTTCATTTAATCTGGTTTTAGGTGCATTAGCCCAAAACACATTCATATTGCCATGTCATAGCATGCATCATATTGTGCATTGCATTGATTGTGTTCCCTTCTGTGTTGCCGGTATTTGTCCCCTCTCGATAGATGTGATACCGATGATGTGATCGTTGACACTGATGAAGACTCAACGTTATCTTCAGAAGTGCCAGGCAAGCAAAACCCCCCCTTGTTCATTCCGATAAAATCCCACTCTCTCGCTCCTGCTCTCTTTTACTGCATTAGGACAACAACGATTCAACTGTTACTTGCTGCGGTAGCTGAACCCCTTTATCCTTTGCATGACCTGTCATTGCCACAGTAAATAGATGAAACCCACTAGCATGAGTAGGAGTTGTTTGAGCCCTGATGTGCCTACTCATTTATGTTTGTTGTCATGCCTGCTACTGCTTAGAGTTGAGTCAGGTCTGATTCATCGGGGATGAATCAGAGGCGTGTGAACATGTCCTACTGTGTGTGAGCTAAGTGTGTGAACACGATTTGGTAAAGGTAGCGGTGAGAGGCCATGTAGGAGTACATGGTGGGTTGTCTCATTGCAGCCGTCCTCAGGAACTGAGTTCTGTGTTTGTGATCCATGATTCAGCTACTACCACGCATTGGGCCCGAAACCAATGGACCCTCTCGGCTTCTTGATCACCCTTGTTCCCTGTCCAGGAGTTGCAAGTAGTTTCTGGTGTTTGTAGTATGCTGGAGGCCGTGCGCAGCGCTGACCGTAGGGGTGGGCTGTGATGCGGTAGGCACGTGGCACGGTGTACCGGGCGCCCGTTTGGTGTCTCGGGAACCCTGTTCACATCGTTTGGGGCTGTGAGCGAAACTCCGGCCGGATCTCCTCATGGATGGAACCCGAATAGGCGATAAACCTGGACTAGAGACTTGAGTGTTTAGGTAGGCCGTGGCCGACACCCACGCTGGGCTTCCGCTTGAAGGTTGCCGAGTACATGTCGTGTAAACGGCGGTAAGTGGTGAGAGCGTGTGTGAAGAAGTACACCCCTGCAGGGTTAACATCATCTATTCGAATAGCCGTGTCCGCGGAAAAGGACTTCTGGGTTGCTTATATCAGTTCATAGACAAGTGAAAGTGGATACTCTAAAATACGCAAGATAAGCGTGAGTGCTATGGATGGCGTTCTCGTAGGGAGACGGGAGCGGATCCATAGTGGTGTATTGATATGGTGAATATGTGGACTCGTGTGCGCCACCTCAAAAGAGTCGCTTGCAGTCGTAGTTCAGGATAGCCACCGAGTCAAAGCTGGCTTGCTGCAGTCAAACCCCTCCACCCCCTTTTGATAATGATGCATATGTAGATAGATCTGATGTAAGTCTTGCTGGGTACATTTGTACTCACGTTTGCCTATTTTATGTTTTGCAGAGAGACTTCAGTCTCACTAGTAGTTCCGCGTGGACTTCGACGTTTAGCTTGATACCTCAGCTACGATCTTGTGCCCTTGGCAGGATCTGATAGATAGTCAGGCTTCTCAGCCTTTTTCATTTATAGATGTCTGTACTCAGACATGATAGCTTCCGCTTGTGCTTCGATTTGTATGCTCTGATTGTTGGGTCATGAGACCCATGTTTGTAATATCTCGCTCCTCGGAGCCTAATGAATACATTACTTGAGTCGTAGAGCCATGTTGTGATGCCATGTTGTATTTGCACATAACGAGCATATTGTGTGTATGTTATTGAAATGCTTGGTATGTGTGGGATCTGACCATCTAGTTGTTTATCTTTAGTAGCCTCTCTTACGAGGAAATGTCTCCTAGTGTTTCACTGAGCCATGGTAGCTTGCTACTGCTCCGGAACACTTAGGCTGGCCGGCATGTGTCCTTCTTCGTTCCTGTGTCTGTCCCTTCGGGGAAATGTCACGCGATGAATACCGGAGTCCTGTTAGCCCGCTATAGCCCGGTTCACCGGAGTCCTGCTAGCCCAGCGCTACAGCCTGGATTCATTCGCTGATGGCCGACACGTTCGATGCTGGGTCATGGATGCCTGTCCCTGTAAGTCTGTGCCACTTTGGGTTTACGACTAGCCATGTCAGCCCGGGCTCCTTATCATATGGATGCTAGCGACACTGTCATATACGTGTGCCAAAAGGCGCAAACGGTCCCGGGCAAAGGTAAGGCGACACCCGTGGGAATACCGTGCGTGAGGCCGCAAAGTGATATGAGGTGTTACATGCTAGATTGATGTGGCATTGAGTCGGGGTCCTGACAATTCATCACTATAAGCCTTGCAAGCATTGTGACTAATGAGTTAGTTGCGGTATGAAGTATTACGAAACGAGTAAAGAGACTTGCCGGTAACGAGATTGAACTAGGTATTGAGATACCGACGATCGAATCTCGTGCAAGTAACATACCAATGACAAAGGGAACGACGTATGTTGTTATGCGGTTTGACAGATAAAGATCTTCGTAGAATATGTAGGAACCAATATGAGCATCCAGGTTCCGCTATTGGTTATTGACTGATGACGTGTCTCAGTCATGTCTACATAGTTCTCGAACCCGTAGGGTCCGGCATGCTTAACGTTCGATGAAGATTGGTATTATGAGTTTATGTGTTTTGATGTACCAAAGGTAGTTCGGAGTTCCGGATGTGATCACGGACATGATGAGAAGTCTCGAAATGGTTGAGACATAAAGATTGATATATTGAACGACTATGTTTTGACATCAGTATGGTTCTGGATGAGTTCGGGCATTTATCGGAGTACCGGAAGGATTACTGGAACCCCCCAGGGAGTGTATGGGCCTTATCGGGCTTTAGTGGGAGAGAGGAGAAGGCGGCCAGGTGGAGGGCGCGCCCCCAAGCCCAATCCGAATTGGGTGGGGGCGGCCCCCCTTTCCTTCCCTCTCTATCCCCCTTCCTTCCTCTCCTACTCCAACTTGGGAAGGGGGAATCCTACTCCCGCTGGGAGAAGGACTCCCCCCTTGGGCGCGCCATAGAGGGCCGCCCCCCCTCCTTCACTCCTTTATATACGGGAGATGGGGGCACCCCTTCCACACACAAGTTGACAATTGTTTTAGCCGTGTGCGGTGCCCCCCTCCACAGTTACACACCTCGGTCATATCGTCGTAGTGCTTAGGCGAAGCCCTGCGCTGGTAACTTCATCATCACCGTCACCACGCCGTCGTGCTGATGAAACTCTCCCTCGGCCTCAACTGGATCAAGAGTACGAGGGACGTCTCCGAGCTGAATGTGGAGGTGATGTACGTTCGGTGCTTGGATCGGTTGGATCGCGAAGATGTTTGACTACATCAACCACGTTAACTAAACGCTTCCACTTTCAGTCTACGAGGGTACGTGGACACACTCTCCCCTCTCGTTGCTATGCATCACATAGATAGATCTTGCGTGATCGTAGGAAAATTTTGAAATTACTACGTTCACCATCACCATCCCACTATGTAAAAACTCTAATGTGCAGTCAAATTATCTCTATAATTTATCATGATTTTGTGAACTTAAAGTGTATGATTATGTTGTTATTTATGATTATGTGTTGTTGTTTATGTTGGAAATATACCCTAGAGGCAATAATAAATTGATTATTATTATATTTCCTTGTTCATGATAATCGTTTATTATCCATGCTAGAATTGTATTGATAGGAAACTCAGATACATGTGTGGATACATAGACAACACCATGTCCCTAGTAAGCCTCTAGTTGACTAGCTCGTTAATCAATAGATGGTTACGGTTTCCTGACCATGGACATTGGATGTCGTTGATAACGGGATCACATCATTAGGAGAATGATGTGATGGACAAGACCCAATCCTAAGCCTAGCACAAGATCATGTAGTTCGTATGCTAAAGCTTTTCTAATGTCAAGTATCGTTTCCTTAGACCATGAGATTGTGCAACTCCCGGATACCGTAGGAGTGCTTTGGGTGTGCCAAACGTCACAACGTAACTGGGTGGCTATAAAGGTACACTACGGGTATCTCTGAAAGTGTCTGTTGGGTTGGTACGAATCGAGATTGGGATTTTGTCACTCCGTGTAAACGGAGAGGTATCTCTGGGCCCACTCGGTAGGACATCATCATAATGTGCACAATGTGACCAAGGGGTTGATCACGGGATGATGTGTTACGGAACGAGTAAAGAGACTTGCCGGTAACGAGATTGAACAAGGTATCGGTATACCGACGATCGAATCTCGGGCAAGTACCATACCGCTAGACAAAGGGAATTGTATACGGGATTGATTGAGTCCTTGACATCGTGGTTCATCCGATGAGATCATCGTGGAACATGTGGGAGCCAACATGGGTATCCAGATCCCGCTGTTGGTTATTGACCGGAGAACATCTCGGTCATGACTACATGTCTCCCGAACCCGTAGGGTCTACACACTTAAGGTTCGATGACGCTAGGGTTATAAAGGAAGTTTGTATGTGGTTACGGAATGTTGTTCGGAGTCCCGGATGAGATCCCGGACGTCACGAGGAGTTCCGGAATGGTCCGGAGGTAAAGATTTATATATAGGAAGTCCTGTTTCGGCCATCGGGACAAGTTTCGGGGTCATCGGTATTGTACCGGGACCACCGGAAGGGTCCCGGGGGCCCACCGGGTGGGGCCACCTGCCCCGGGGGGGCACATGGGCTGTAGGGGGTGCGCCTTGGCCTACATGGGCCAAGGGCACCAGCCCCTAGAGGCCCATGCGCCAAGATATAGGAAAAAGGGGAGAGTCCTAAAGGGGGAAGGCACCTCCGAGGTGCCTTGGGGAGAATGGACTCCTCCCCCCCTCTTAGCCGCACCCCTTCCTTGGAGGAAGGGGCAAGGCTGCGCCTCCCCCCTCTCCCCTGCCCCTATATATAGTGGAGGGGAGGGAGGGCATCCATACCTGAGCCCTTGGCGCCTCCCTCCCTCCCGTGACACCTCCTCCTCTCCCGTAGGTGCTTGGCGAAGCCCTGCAGGATTGCCACGCTCCTCCATCACCACCACGCCGTTGTGCTGCTGCTGGATGGAGTCTTCCTCAACCTCTCCCTCTCTCCTTGCTGGATCAAGGCGTGGGAGACATCGTCGAGCTGTACGTGTGTTGAACGCGGAGGTGCCGTCCGTTCGGCACTAGGATCATCGGTGATCTGAATCACGACGAGTACGACTCCATCAACCCCGTTCACTTGAACGCTTCCGCTTAGCGATCTACAAGGGTATGTAGATGCACTCTCCTTTCTACTCGTTGCTGGTCTCTCCATAGATAGATCTTGGTGATACGTAGGAAATTTTTTGAATTTCTGCTACGTTACCCAACAGTGGCATCATGAACTAGATCTATTGCGTAGATTCTTTGCACGAGTAGAACACAAAGTAGTTGTGGGCGTCGATATTGTTCAATATGCTTGCCGTTACTAGTCTTATCTTGATTCGGCGGCATCGTGGGATGAAGCGGCCCGGACCAACCTTACACGTATGCTTACGTGAGACCGGTTCCACCGACAAACATGCACTAGTTGCATAAGGTGGCTGGCGGGTGTCTGTCTCTCCCACTTTAGTCGGATCGGATTCGATGAAAAGGGTCCTTATGAAGGGTAAATAGCAATTGGCATATCACGTTGTGGTTCATGCGTAGGTAAGAAACGTTCTTGCTAGAAACCCATAGCAGCCACGTAAAACATGAAAACAACAATTAGAGGACGTCTAACTTGTTTTTGCAGGGTATGCTATGTGATGTGATATGGCCAAAAAGGATGTGATGAATGATATATGTGATGTATGAGATTGATCATGTTCTTGTAATAGGAATCACGACTTGCATGTCGATGAGTATGACAACCGGCAGGAGCCATAGGAGTTGTCTTTATTTATTTGTGACCTGCGTGTCAACTTAAACGTCATGTAATTACTTTACTTTATTGCTAACCGTTAGCCATAGTAGTGGAAGTAATAGTTGGCGAGGCAACTTCATGAAGACACGATGATGGAGATCATGATGATGGAGATCATGGTGTCATGCCGGTGACGATGATGATCATGGAGCCCTGAAGATGGAGATCAAAAGGAGCAAAGTGATGATGGCCATATCATGTCACTATTTGATTGCATGTGATGTTTATCATGTTTATACATCTTATTTGCTTAGAACGACGGTAGTAAATAAGATGATCCCTTACAACAATTTCAAGAAGTGTTCTCCCCTAACTGTGCACCATTGCGACAGTTCGTGTTTCGAAGCACCACGTGATGATCGGGTGTTAGATTCTAACGTTCACATACAACGGGTGTAAGACAGATTTACACACGCGAAACACTTAGGGTTAACTTGACGAGCCTAGCATGTACAGACATGGCCTCGGAACACGGAGACCGAAAGGTCGAACATGAGTCGTATAGAAGATACGATCAACATGAAGATGTTCACCGATGATGACTAGTCCGTCTCACGTGATGATCGGACACGGCCTAGTTTGACTCGGATCATGTAATCACTTAGATGACTAGAGGGATGTCTATCTGAGTGGGAGTTCATAAGATGAACTTGATTATCCTGAACATAGTCAAAAGGATTTTGCAAATTATGTCGTAGCTCACGCTATAGTTCTACTGTTTAGATATGTTCCTAGAGAAAAATTAGTTGAAAGTTGATAGTAGCAATTATGCGGACTAGGTCCGCAAACTGAGGATTGTCCTCATTGCTTCATAGAAGGCTTATGTCCTTAATGCACCGCTCAGTGTGCTGAACCTCGAACGTTGTCTGTGGTTGTTGCGAACATCTGACATACACGTTTTGATAACTACGTGATAGTTCAGTTAAACGGTTTAGAGTTGAGGCACCAAAGACGTTTTTGAAACATCGCGAAACATATGAGATGTTTTGAGGGCTGAAATTGGGATTTCAGGCTCGTGCCCATGTCAAGAGGTATAAGACCTCCGATGACTTTCTTAACCTGCAAACTAAGGAGAAAAGCTCAATTGTTGAGCTTGTGCTCAGATTGTCTGAGTACAACAATCACTTGAATCGAGTGGGAGTTGATCTTCCAGATTAGATAGTGATGTTTCTCCGAAGTCATTACCACCAAGCTGCTAGAGCTTCGTGATGAACTATAATATATCGGGGGCATATATGATGATCCTTGAAATATTCGTGATGTTTGACACCGCGAAAGTAGAAATCAAGAAGGAGCATCAATTGTTGATGGTTGGTGAAACCACTGGTTTCAAGAAGGGCAAGGGAACAAAGGGATACTTCATGAAACGGCAAATCAGCTGCTACTCTAGTGAAGAAACCCAAGGTAAAACCCAAACCCGAGACTAAGTGCTTCTGTAATAAGGGGAATAACCACTAGAGCAGAATTACCCTAGATACTTGGTAGATAAGAAGGCTGGCAAGGTCGATAGAAGTATATTGGATATACATTGTGTTAATGTGTACTTTGCTAGTACTCCTAGTAGCACCAGGGTATAAGATACCGGTTCGGTTGCTAAGTGTTAGTAACTCGAAACAAAAGGCTACGGAATAAACGGAGACTAGCTAAAGGTGAGCTGATGATATGTGTTGGAAGTTTTTCCAAGCTTGATATGATCAAGCATCGCACGCTCCCTCTACCAAAGAGATTGGTGTTAAACCTAAATAATTGTTATTTGGTGTTTGCGTTGAGCATAGACATGATTGGATTACGTCTATTGCAATACGGTTATTCATTTAAGGAGAATAATGGTTACTCTGTTTATTTGAATAATACCTTCAATGGTCTTACACCTAAAATGAATGGTTTATTAAATCTCGATCGTAATGATACACATGTTCATGCCAAAAGATAGTAATGATAGTACCACCTACTTGTGGCACTGCCATGTAAGTCATATTGGTATAAAACGCATGAAGAAGCTCCATGTTGATGGATCTTTGGGCTCACTCGTTTTTGAAAAGTTTGAGACATGCGAACCATGTCTATTGGTGTATATGCATGAAGAAACTCCATGCAAATGGACCATTTTGACTCACTTGATTTTGAATCACTTGGGATATGCAAATCATACCACATGGGCAAGATGACTGAAAAGCCTCGTTTTCAGTAAGATGGAACAAGATAGCAACTTATTGGAAGTAACACATTTTGATGTGTGCAGTCCAATGAGTGCTGAGGCATGCAGTGAATATCGTTATGTTCTTACTTCACACATGATTCGAGTAGATGTTGAGTATATTTACTTGATGAATCACGAGTCTGAATTATTGAAAGGTTCAAGTAATTTCAGTGTGAAGTTGAAAGATCGTCGTGACAAGAGGATAAAAGATCTATGATATGATCATAGAGATGAATATCTGAATCACGAGTTTGGCATAGAATTAAGACATTGTGGAAATTGTTTCACAACTGATACAGCCTGGAACACCATAGTGTGATGGTGTGTCCAAACGTCATAGATGCACCCTATTGGATATGATGCATACCATGATGTCTCTTATCGAAGTACCACTATAGTTTATGGGTTAGGCATTAGAGACAACCACATTCACTTTAAATAGGGCACCACGTAATTCCGTTGAGATGACACCGTATGAATTATGGTTTAGAGAAACCTAAGCTGTCATTTCTTAGAATTTTGGGGCTGCGATGCTTATGTGGAAAGGTTTCAGGCTGATAAGCTCGAACCCAAAGCGGATAAATGCATCTTCATAGGACACCCAAAACAGTTGGGTATACCTCCTGTCTCAGATTCGAAAGCAATAAGGGATTGTTTCTAGAATCGGGTCCTTTCTCGAGGAAAAGTTTCTCTCGAAAGAATTGAGTGGGAGGATGGTGGAGACTTGATGAGGTTATTGAACCGTCACTTCAACAAGTGTGTAGCAGGGCACAGGAAGTGGTTCCTGTGGCACGTACACCAACTGAAGTGGAAGCTTATGATAGTGATCATGAAACTTCGGATCGAGTCACTACCAAACCTCGTGGGATGACAAGGATGCGTACTACTTCAGAGTGGTACGTAATCCTGTCTTGGAAGTCATGTTGCTAGACAACAATGAACCTACGAGCTATGGAGAAGCGATGGTGGGCCCAAATTCCGACAAATGGTTAGAAACCATAAAATCCGAGATAGGATCCATGTATGAGAACAAAGTGTAGACTTTGGTAGAACAACTCGATGGTCGTAAGGCTGTTGAGTGCAGATGGATTTTGAGAGGAAGACAGACAATGATGGTAAGTGTCACCATTGAGAAAGCTCGACTTGTCGTTAAGATGTTTTTCGACAAGTTCAAGGAGTTGACTACGATGAGACTTTCTCACTCGTAGCGATGCTAAGAGTCTGTTGGAATTATATTAGCAATTACTGCATTATTTATGAAATCTTGCAGATAGGATGTCAAAACATTGTTTCCTCGACGGTTCTTGAGGAAAGGTTGTATGTGATACAACCGGAAGGTTTTGTCTATCCTGAAATATGCTAATAAGTATGCAAAGCTCCAGCAATCCTTCTGAGGACTGGAGTGAGCATCTCGGAGTTGGAATGTATGCTTTGATGATGATCAAAGATTTTGGGTGTATACAAAGTTTATGAGAAACTTGTATTTCCAAAGAAGTGAGTGGGAGCACTATAGAATTTCTGATGAGTATATGTTGTTGACATATTAATGATCAGAAATGACGTAGAATTTCTGGAAAGCATATAGGGTTATTTGGAAAGTGTTTTCAATGGAAAACCTGGATTAAGCTACTTGAACATTGAGCATCAAGATCTATAAGGATAGATCAAAACGCTTAATAGTACTTTCAAATGAGCACATGCCTTGACGTGATCTTGAAGGTGTTCAAGATGGATCAGTCAAAGAAGGAGTTCTTGCCTGAGTTGTAGGTATGAAGTTAAGACTTAAAGCTCGACCATGGCAGAATAGAGAGAAAGGAACAAAGGTCGTCCCCTATGCTTAAGACATAGGCTCTACAGTATGCTATGCTGTGTACCGCACCTGAAGTGTGCTTTACCATGAGTCAGTCAAGGGGTACAAGAGTGATCCAAGAATGGATCACAGGACAGCGGTCAAAGTTATCCTTAGTAACTAGTGGACTAAGGAATTTTCTCAATTATGGAGGTGGTAAAAGAGTTCGTCGTAAAGGGTTACGTCGATGCAAGCTTAACACCTATCCGAATAGCTCTGAGTAGAGATACCGGATACGTATAATGGAGCAACAATTTAGAATAGCTCCAAGTAGAACAGTTATTTGGAATAGCTCCAAATAGAACGTGGTAGCTGCATCTAGGAGATGACATAGAGATTTGTAAAGCACACACGGATCTGAAAGGTTCAGACCCGTTGACTATAACCTCTCTCACAAGCATAACATGATCAAACCCAGAACTCATCGAGTGTTAATCACATGGTAAATGTGAACTAGATTATTGACTCTAGTAAACTCTTTGGGTGTTAGTCACATGGGGATGTGACCTTGAGTGTTAATCGCATATCGATGTGAACTAGATTATTGACTCTAGTGCAAGTGGGAGACTGTTGGAAATATGCCCTAGAGGCAATAATAAATTGATTATTATTATATTTCCTTGTTCATGATAATCGTTTATTATCCATGCTAGAATTGTATTGATAGGAAACTCAGATACATGTGTGGATACATAGACAACACCATGTCCCTAGTAAGCCTCTAGTTGACTAGCTCGTTAATCAATAGATGGTTACGGTTTCCTGACCATGGACATTGGATGTCGTTGATAACGGGATCACATCATTAGGAGAATGATGTGATGGACAAGACCCAATCCTAAGCCTAGCACAAGATCATGTAGTTCGTATGCTAAAGCTTTTCTAATGTCAAGTATCATTTCCTTAGACCATGAGATTGTGCAACTCCCGGATACCGTAGGAGTGCTTTGGGTGTGCCAAACGTCACAACGTAACTGGGTGGCTATAAAGGTACACTACGGGTATCTCTGAAAGTGTCTGTTGGGTTGGTACGAATCGAGATTGGGATTTTGTCACTCCGTGTAAACGGAGAGGTATCTCTGGGCCCACTCGGTAGGACATCATCATAATGTGCACAATGTGACCAAGGGGTTGATCACGGGATGATGTGTTACGGAACGAGTAAAGAGACTTGCCGGTAACGAGATTGAACAAGGTATCGGTATACCGACGATCGAATCTCGGGCAAGTACCATACCGCTAGACAAAGGGAATTGTATACGGGATTGATTGAGTCCTTGACATCGTGGTTCATCCGATGAGATCATCGTGGAACATGTGGGAGCCAACATGGGTATCCAGATCCCGCTGTTGGTTATTGACCGGAGAACATCTCGGTCATGACTACATGTCTCCCGAACCCGTAGGGTCTACACACTTAAGGTTCGATGACGCTAGGGTTATAAAGGAAGTTTGTATGTGGTTACGGAATGTTGTTCGGAGTCCCGGATGAGATCCCGGACGTCACGAGGAGTTCCGGAATGGTCCGGAGGTAAAGATTTATATATAGGAAGTCCTGTTTTGGCCATCGGGACAAGTTTCGGGGTCATCGGTATTGTACCGGGACCACCGGAAGGGTCCCGGGGGCCCACCGGGTGGGGCCACCTGCCCCGGGGGGCCACATGGGCTGTAGGGGTGCGCCTTGGCCTACATGGGCCAAGGGCACCAGCCCCTAGAGGCCCATGCGCCAAGATATAGGAAAAAGGGGAGAGTCCTAAAGGGGGAAGGCACCTCCGAGGTGCCTTGGGGAGGATGGACTCCTCCCCCCCTCTTAGCCGCACCCCTTCCTTGGAGGAAGGGGCAAGGCTGCGCCTCCCCCCTCTCCCCTGCCCCTATATATAGTGGAGGGGAGGGAGGGCATCCATACCTGAGCCCTTGGCGCCTCCCTCCCTCCCGTGACACCTCCTCCTCTCCCGTAGGTGCTTGGCGAAGCCCTGCAGGATTGCCACGCTCCTCCATCACCACCACGCCGTTGTGCTACTGCTGGATGGAGTCTTCCTCAACCTCTCCCTCTCTCCTTGCTGGATCAAGGCGTGGGAGACATCGTCGAGCTGTACGTGTGTTGAACGCGGAGGTGCCGTCCGTTCGGCACTAGGATCATCGGTGATCTGAATCACGACGAGTACGACTCCATCAACCCCGTTCACTTGAACGCTTCCGCTTAGCGATCTACAAGGGTATGTAGATGCACTCTCTTTTCTACTCGTTGCTGGTCTCTCCATAGATAGATCTTGGTGATACGTAGGAAAAATTTTGAATTTCTGCTACGTTACCCAACAGTTTAATGGGTTGCTTTATGTGCAAGTTTTTTGTTTTGTTTTTGCGAATGTGCTTTTGTACATTGTTGTTTAAAATATTTTTCTATTAATAATTTATGATTATGTGTTGCTTTTCACAACTATTTTCTACTCAATTTGATGTGTTGTAAATGCGGGTATTTTTACCCGCGAGTACCCATATACCGTGACGCGTGACGGGTATGGGAAAAAGCTGTACCCTTGACGGGTATGGGTATGGGTGATAGGTAAGTTTAGGGTGAACGAGGAAGGGTATGGGGAGGCTCCACCCGTATCCATAACCTACGGGTGCCATCCCTATATGCACGACTCAACAAATTATCTGTGTGGGGTTTATACCGAAAGCTTTTGCAGGCCCAAATGCATTGAGGCTAATCAAGCCTTTTGCCCACCTAATGGGTTTCAAGAAAGCTAATCCAACAGACTAAAAAACATTAAAAAATCTCAAAAGAAATTCAGTTAAAAAAGGAAACCTAGTCTAGAGAGAGAGAGAGAGAGAGAGAGAGAGAGAGAGAGAGAGAGTTATGAGACGAAGAGGCGGCAACGACTAGGGTTTTGATCGGCGGTGGGCATAGTTCTCTGGCCTCCGGCCTCATGCAGTGAGGCGAGGGGGACTCGGTCCTTCTAGTTCCAGGCATGTTTAAGGTTTTCAAGTATGATTTTTATGGTCTTCGTCAGCGACATTCTTGCGAAAGTTGCAACGCCGGTGAGAATAAAGTTACTCTTGTTCTTCTTTTGCTGTGATGAATCCTTACCGGGTAGTGCCACAAAGCCAAAGTTATATTGACTTCATAAGTCCAATCTTGCAAAATTCAGGTTTTTGTTCTCACAGATGCATTTATGAAGATATGAGTTTGTGTTAGTGTCTGGTGCTTTTGTTGGTATGACCTTTTGTGGCTTCAGTGTGCTTCTCCGATAGCTTGGTGAAGATTTTGTAATTCGACAACCTATATTTCTATCGTATCATCTCCGGCCCAAGAACATTCAACGCACACGTCTTGTCAACATTCAACGCACACGTCTTGTCATCTTTTCAAATGCACGGCTCACAGGGCTTTCAAAAACCTTGGTAGTTAAGTTCGTGCAAGTATACGATTGGCGGTGCCACGACTTCAGTCTAGTTGCATTATGGTTACTGAAGCCTTGGTAGTAGGTCATGTTGCAAGGATTGACACCATGGAGAATAAGTCTCCAAGAAATACCTTTGTAATTCGTAGTAACATGAGTATTTTTTTTTTGCGAGATGTAGTAACAGGAGTTATTCTATAAATTTCCTGGGTCTATGATCCAAAGCATTGTACTACCTGTAATGGATGTTGAGCTTCAATAAGACTACTGGTGATTCTCAAAATAAAATTAAACAGGAAAGCTAACTCATCATGCGACTTTTTTGTGTGATGGTAATCTATCATGAGCTTATTCGCTATAGAGAAGTCAAAGGGTGTCCTAAAAACCTGAGGAGAGCACTTTGGCAGCTTACCACATGTGCATGTGCCAAATTACTGGTTCTTTGATGTTGAAAACAACAACTTTTTGAAAAAGAACAACTGCTAGTACTTAATTGAATGTGAAAAAAAATTGAAAATGATAAATCCCAAATGTTCGGGACCTGAACATGGCAAATCAAACGTATTTATGGCAATTTTTCTGATGCGAGGATGTCAAGTTTAGTTGCCAAGCACATCAATTTTCTGGCAAAAAATATATATGGTGGATGAATTGCCATGTGCTTCAACTAAACTTATCATCCTCACATCACTAAAATTGCCATAAAAACGTTCAATTTGCCATGGTCAAAATCCAAACGGGAGTTGTTGGTTTCCAAAAAAAAAATGGCCGTCTTCTTGCTGCTAGTTTTGGAAAATAAAAACGAATTGCCGCTACTTTCTTGCTCTTGTTTTTTGTTGCACGGATGGATATTGGAGATGATACTTTAGGTACCGATCAGTTTCAAAAAAAAAGTTACTTCAGGTAGATGTACGTAATTCCACACGAGCTAGCGACACGTACGTGCGTGTTGCTTAGTTACAGGTTAATCGGGTCGAAAATTCCGTAGCTGTTCCGGGCAAAAAAAAAAAAAAAATCCGTACCTTAGCCGTGTAGCACCGACTGTCGGACCGACGCGGTTAAGCTAGCTAGCATGCAAACATACTCGGTCGTCTTCGAGTAGTCTCCATTGCTACTGGAAATCTAGCCGCGTGCGTGTCATTTTCCATCTCAAGAAAACGCGCGACGGCCATTGATCGAGCCACACTAGGAAAGCGAAATATATCTGAGATCGGTCGGTATCGATTCGTATGAACAAATTGAAAAAACAAATCTGTGACAAGAGTACTCAAGCAAACACAAAACATCTTATATTTGTGAACAGAAGAGTAGCTAAAAGCACACGTCGAAAAAGTTGAGAACGCGTAAGAGGAAGGCGCGCACGTACGTGCGAGTCAGCTGCATATGCTAGCGCTGCGCCCGTACATGATCTTCTCCATCCTATATATATAGAGACATGCATGCCCTCATGTCAAGCACATATCACAAACACACAAACACAGATCCTCATCCTTCATTCCTCCTGTATAGACAACGCAAGGCACGAGTTTAGTTCGCACACGGACGTACTCCATTGCTCGCTCGGAAAGCTAATTTGTGATGGGCCGCCACAGCAGCAGCAGCAGCAGCGGCAAGCCCGAGGCCGGCGGCGAGCAGTACCGCAAGGAGGAGAAGCATCACAAGCACATGGAGAAGCTGGCCAAGCTCGGCGCCGTCGCCGCCGGAGCATACGCAAGGGTACGCCCCAAACACCTCAGGCGTTACATATTACTTGCGCAATTCATGGCATACGCATTACTCTACTCATGGTTAACTATAGTGCTGATAATTACTTGACAATATGCAGCACGAGAAGCACGAGGCGAGGAAGGACCCGGAGCACGCAAGGTCGCACAAGATCAAGGAGAAGATCGCCGCCACGGTCGCCGCCGGCAGCGCAGGCTTGGCGATCCATGAGCACCACAAAAAGAAAGAGGCCAAGAAACACGCCCGTCATGGCCACCACCACTGATACACATACACTCATGGATGCAAATGCACACGTAGACCCTTGCTAGCTATCTTATATGTACGGCCGGTTACATTCTTTCATTTTATTGTCTTGTTCCATAGTACTGTGGTTGGGTATGTGGTTGTGCAACCCAACGACCCGAGTTCAATTCCCAGAATTGACAGGTGATGTACAGGGATTTTTCCCCATTTATTGAGGACCAAGCTTGATGTGTGGTGAAACCACTCATCAAGAAATATCTTGATACTCATTTAAAAAATTCTGAGGACCATGTTTATCTTGATACTCATACTAAAATGGCCGTATGCATCCTTAGTTGGTGCAGAGGCCGGGAAGTGAAAATCTCACCATTTTTATAGGGGGGCCCAACGCCGACTCCTGTGCTCTCGGGGGCCGCGAGGAGGATAACGGGCGACATGGGGGCGACGCGGGGCACCGTCTGGCGATCGCCGGGCCTGTGCTCTCGGGGGCTGTGGCTCGTCCGCGGGTTGGCGGCCGGTTTTGGGCGCTAGCCGGATCTGAAGAGGACGAGGCGGACGGAGACGGCGAAGATCCGGCGGCATCTCCGCCAACGCCGACTCCTTCTGATCTTTTTTGTGAGTTTTTCAATTCGGGATATGATGAGGATGAGGTCGCCTCAACGGCGGACAGGATCTTGCCGGTGGACGATCCGGCGAGGGTTGGGCTACACGCGGGCGAGAGGAAAGAGATGGTGCGTCGCGTCGTGCACCGGAGAACGGCGGCGACGGCTGTCCGGCCATGGAAGGGACCCCTTCCGAAGGTTAGTCTTCCAAATCTCACCCTTTTCGATTTGATCCGGCCGGATTCTTGGACTAAAGTTCAGAGGAAGAAGAAAGCAATCCGACCTGCTGGTGAATCCCGGCGGCTGGCGGCGGCCGTGGCGCCGTTCCCGGCGGGGCGGCCGATCGGGATCGTGCAGATGCGGGAGATGCGTTTGAACGCACTCCTGGGCCGCGGGCACGGTGTGCCTGGTGTTGGGCCGGTTCTGAGTGAGCCGGGCCCGATCGAGGTTGGGCCTGTGTTAACTGGGTATGAGGCCCAGTACAACCAGGCGCGTACATCCAGTTCGACTACGTCTACACCCCTATGCACGATCGAGGGTCCTTCAGTGGGTTTTTGATCGAAACGATCTAGGGCTCTTCGAGCTGCGTGCCGACTGAACTTCTCCAACCGTGGTGTGGGGCGTGCTAGGCGAATTCCTCCTCTCCACGGCATGGCCGGTCGAGGTCTGCTTCCTGCCAAGTCCGGCGCCCCGGGCGGTGCGGGCTATGGAGGGCAGGTGCCGCCGGCTGGAGCTGGCCGCGGCGGGGATGCTTTGCCGCAGGGGGCGGCTCGCGGCGGTGCTGGACTGCCGCTCTGGGCTGGCCGTGGTGGCGCTACCCCGGTCCCGGGTTCTGGGTCCGGCCGTGCAGCGCAGGAGGCCTGCGTCCCTAGACCGCCGCTGCCTGGTGGTGCACTCGGGCCTGGCGCGGTTGGCCGCGGGTCACTGCCTGCAAGCACAAGGCCACCGACGCCGGCCGTGGGACGGGGTGGCCTTCGGCCACCGGTGCCGAACCCTGTGGTCGTCGCGGGCCGCGGCACCCCGGCTCTGAGGCCGCCTCCTCCGGCCTCAGGTGGCCTGCTTCGTCCCGTGGCGATGCAGCCCGGGGCCAGACCGCCGCATTTTGTGGCCCGACAGACGCAGAATTCTACGGCGCTGGTGTTGAAGCAGGCACAGTTGCTGCAGGTTTCGGCTAGGGGGGGAGACTCATCGGTGCCTCGTGGTCAGTGGGGTGACGATGGGCTTAATGCCTATGGAGATGGACAGCACCGGGGATCCTCGTCCACATGTGGTGGGCGGGGGTATGCCTGGCAGAGCGATGGCTCGACTGAGAGGCCTTTCCTGGGGCCAATGGGCGGCTTCGTCGAAGGGGCGTCTGGACCGGCTAATCGTAACCGCGGTGGTTTCCGTGGTAACCGTGGTGGCCGAGGTGGCCGAGGCGGCCGCTATCGTCCAAGGCAGCATCCTGTTGTCGTTGACCAGACGGCGGTTGGCGAGGCTACTGAGGATACTGGGTCGTCGAGCCAGGCTATGGAGGTGGTGACGGCACTGGCGGACGTGATGGTTCCTGGTAATGGTGAGGTCGAGTTAATGTCGGTGGAGGCCTCTGACAGGGCTGAGCTGGACAGGGCGGCCAAGTATGCGCACAAGAAGGAAAGAATGTTATGTTACCGCTGTGGCGATAAGGGCCATTTCATTGCTGAGTGTGTGGCAGTTTTATGCGATACGTGTGGCAAGCCAGCCCATGAGTCAGGGGCATGTCCGCTTTTGAGAGAGCGGGTACCGAATCTTATGATGTACGAATTGTACTGTTCCGAGCTCACGTTTTTTGAGTCTCCGACCGAGAGGGAGGTTCCTGATGAGGTACACAGTATGACAACTGGGGTTGTTAAAGTGACTAAAGGTGAAGTCAATGAGACCCAGATTATGCAGCAGCTCCGGGAGCTGGCTCCAGGAGACTTCCACTGGGAGCTTGTCAGTCTAGAGGCAAACTTGTTCAGGGTTGAGTTCCCGACAGCGGAGGATTTACAGAGGTTGCTGAGCTTTGGGATGTGTAACGTGCCAGGTACGGAGGGCATCCTTGAGTTCCACGAGTGGAAGTTGATTGAGCCTCAGGGTAAACCTCTTACCCATGCCTGGTTGCGTTTTCCGGGAGCTCCTTCCAAGCCTTTTCAGGATGCCAGGGTCGTTGCTAGTCTAGGCATCATGGTGGGAAAGACCGAGCGAGTGGATATGGCCTTCACTAGAGCTCATGGGGTTTCTCGCTTACTGGTCAGTATTTTGGACATTGAGTTTGTGCCTGATGTGGTTAAGTGGGCTTATCGAGGTCAGGTTTACAACCTTGAGATTGAGTTTGAGGATGACAGCCTGTTTGCTAAGGCACCTGCTGCCACTGACGTTGATATGCACGAGGGTGATGATGGCACGGGAGGTAAGGAGACTCCGGCCGCTGATCCTGGACGAGAGATGGCCGAGGGACCGGGCTCTGTTGCTCAGACGACCAGAGGTGGGACGGCGCCTCCCTCATCTGTGTCGTCGACAACTCTGAGATTTGGATCCATTGAGCCTGCTACTGCACCTCCGAGACTATGGAGCGAGCGGGTGGAGTCTCTTGAGGTTTTTGAGCACTCTTTACCTGCGTTGGACTTTGAGGGCCCGGGCGTGGAGGGTTCTGGCGCGGAGGGGGGGGGTCTGGAGATAATGTTCTCGTCTCCCTCGGATATTGTTGAGACGGCTGAGCTGCAGGTGGTGGTTTCGAGCTTGGCAGGCGGATCGGGGCAGGTGGCCTCGGCGCCCCCTTCTCCTCTTGCTCCGGTCGGGGCTACCGGGAGGGAGGAGTTACCTTCGGGAGGGGGGCCGGGGCAGGTGGCCTCGGCGCCCTCTTCACCTTTTGCGGGGCCGGTACTGCAGGTGGCAGGTCTGGTCTTTGGAGGGGGCTTGGGGCAGGTGGCCTCGAGGCCCTCTTCACCTTCTGCGCCTAGGCGATCGCCCCACCCTTGGTGCCGGTGAGCACTCCTGGCCTGCGGTCTGGGGTGGATGGGGAGCGGGGGCAGGTGGCCCTTGGTTCTCCATCATCTGACTCGGCGCCCTCTCCCGGTCGTGGGGACCGGTTCAGTGTTCGGAGGGTGACCGGTGGTCACTCCCCGGTCAACTTCACACAGGAGGAGGTTATTCAGTTCAGCGGGATTCCGGACCAGGCGTCTGAGGGCCGACGGTTGAGCTGTCGTCTTCAGGGTCGTCCGGAGGTGGACGACATGCAGCAGCGCTGTCACACCCTAGCTAGTCATGCATTAGAGTGTTGCATCATGTTTACTCTTTCATCAGAAACTTGAAATGGGGATCTGTGAAACCCTCAGAATCATTTTGAAAATGACCCAAATAAAAATTTCTCCAAAAAGGTCCAAGAAAATTCTCATGTTGCTCTCTGAAAATATTGGACAGAGATAAAAATCAAACCAATATTTTTAGTGGCTCATGGACATTTATTTTGGGCATTTGGAATTAATGCATAAATATTTGCATTGGAAATATATTTCTATATATATGAAATATGGTCCAAATATTATGCCATTTCTAAAGGAGCTCTGGAATAATATATCTAGCCCCTGCAAAAATTGGCATAAGTTAAATAAATGATTTAATATATTATTTAAATCAAAACAAATGTCAGAAATTAGAAAACAGAAAAAAATAAAAGGGAGAAGCTTACCTGGGCTCCTCCCTGTGCAGCCCATCCAGCTGGCCGGCCCAGCCAGTAGGCGGCCCAGCCCGTCTCCCTCCTCTGTCGTCTTCGTCCCGACAGAGGGAGGGGAGTGTGGCCGGCGCGCGCGCGCGCCACCGCGCCACGCCACCTCTCTCCCTGCCTGCCTGCCCTCCCCTCCTCGCCTCGATGCCCCGGACGACGCCACGCCTCCCCCCCTGCTCTCTCTCACTCTCCCTCGGCTCTCCCCTCCTCTCCCTCGCTCTCTCTCTCACACGGCCGAACACCACCGTCACCGCCGTTCACCATAGCAGCCATCTCCGGCCACCCCTCGCTCCCCCGACTAGCTCAGAAGCTCCGCCACAACCCCCTCTTCCTCCCCACCGCTCCACGGGCCTCCGGAAGCCCTGCATGGCCGCCACGTCGCCGTTCCCCTCTTCGGG
>NC_057801.1:712580280-712587307 GCF_018294505.1 Triticum aestivum
CGGTGGGTTTGACCCACCTTGACCACGGCAGGACCCCCCTGAGTCCCTGACAGGTGGGCCCAGCCCTGTAGCTAATTAGGATTAGCGCTAACCACTGTAGTTAACCCCCTGACACTGACCAGTGGGCCCCAGCGCCACTAATTAGTAATTAGGATTAATTTAACCCTGTTTAACCCCCCTGTCACTGACGTGTGGACCCCACACGTCAGGTTTGACCTCAGCCAGCCGCAGTTGACCACTGACGTCATGATGACGTCATGCTGGCGCAATAACTATAATTTCTGGATTTAATTTAAATCAGGAAATTCCAGAATATAATTTAAACTTCAAAAATTCATAACTTTTATTCTGTAACTCCAAATTGGACAAATTATATATGAAAAATGATCAGAAAAATCCAATCTATCCATCTGTACTATTTTCATGCATGATCAAACAAGTTAAATTGATGTTTTAAGCAGAACAAGGAAAAGCACTTTAAAAGGCCATATTTGAATTTGAAATTTGGATCCTTGATTCAAATTTGCTCAAACCCTTCTGGTTTTAGTTGCATTAGCCCAACACACTCATATTGCCATGTTTCATGCATGCATCATATTGTTGCACATTGTTTGGTGATGGTTGTGTATCGGTGTCCTTTGCGACAGGTTCTGCCTCCGAGGAGTACCGTGATTACCCTAACGAAGAACCGTATCAGTGCATCGAACCATCAGGCAAGCAACCAACCATTTGATCATATCGATACAATCCCATGTTCTCGCTCCTGCTCTCTTTTACTGCATTAAGACAACGCGATTCAAACTGCTGTGTGCTACGGTAGTTGAACCCATTTCCTCTGCATGACCTGTCATTGCCACAGTAACTAGATGAAACCCACTAGCATGTGTAGGAGTTGATTGAGCCATATGCATGTGTTGTTCCTACCTTGCTATGCCTGCTATGCTTAGAGTCGTGTCAGGTCTGGTTCATCTGGGTGATGGGCTAGAGTGAAATGATTATGTCGGTAATGAGAGTGGTGTGGTGAACACGATTTGATAAAGGTATCGATGAGAGGCCATGTAGGAGTACATGGTGGGTTGTTTCATTGAAGCCGACCTTAAGCACTGAGATCTGTATGCGTGATTTAAGATACAGCTACTACCATGCATTGGGCCCTGAAATATGACCCCGCTCGACTTCTTATTCACCCTAGCTCTCTGTCCAGGAGTTGCAAGTAGTTTCTGGTGTTTGTAGCCTACTGGAGGCCGTGGACAGCGCTGACCGTAGGGGTGGGCTGTGATGCGGTAGGTACGTGGCCGGGTGTACCGAATACCCGTTAGGTATCTCGGGAACCCTGTTCACATCGTTCGGGGCCGTATGGGAAACCCCGGCCGGACTCCCTGCGGATGGAACCTGAATAGGCGATAAACCTGGACTAGAGGCTTAAGTGTTTAGGTAGGTCGTGGTCTACACCCACGTCGGCTTTCGCTTGAAGTCTGCCGAGCACATGTCGTGTGCAGACGCTAAGTGGTGGAAACATGTATGAAGAAGTACACCCCTGCAGGGTTATCATAATCTATTCGAATAGCCGCGTCCGCGGTAAAGGACTACTTGGTTGCCTATACAGTTCATAGACAAGTAAATGGAAACTGTTAAAAGCCTCAAGATAAGTGTGAGTGCCGAGGATGGCTCTTCCGTAGGAAGACGGAGGCGAATCCTCGGTAGTGTATTGAAGTGGTGAGTAGTGGACTCGTGTGCGCAAAACCATATTCAAGTTGGCGTATCGTAGGATAGCCTAGCCAAGAGTCAAAGCTGGCTTGCTGCAATAACTCCACCAACCCTTCTTGATACTAAGCATGTATGTAGGATCTGATGTAAGTCTTGCTGAGTACCTTTGTACTCATGTTGCTATAATTTACATTTTTACAGAAGACGCTGCAACCCCTTCTGATGGGTTCTATGTAGACGTTGACATCAACGAGTAGGCTAAAGACCCAGGTGGTGACCCTGAGCTTGTGAAGGACCACGTAGTATAGTTAGGCTTTCCAAGCCTCTTTTATTTTACTAGTTGTCTGTACTCAGACAAGTTACTTCCGCTGCTGGTTTGTATGACTGTATGACTTGTATGTTGGGTCGTGAGACCCGTACCTTTGTGTATGTTATGTATGGCTCCCTGAGCCTTAAATAAAGTATTTATGTCGTAGAGTCATGTTGTGATGCTTCATTGTATTGCACATATCGAGCATATTGTGTGCATGATTGAAATGCTTGGTATGTGTGGGATCTGACTATCTAGTTGTTTATCTTTAGTAGCCTCTCTTACCGGGAAATGTCTCCTAGTGTTACCGCTGAGCCATGGTAGCTCGCTACTGCTCTGGAACACTTAGGCTGGCCGGCATGTGTCCTTCTTCGTTCCTGTGTCTGTCCCTTCGGGGAAATGTCACGCTTTGAGTACCGGAGTCCTGTTAGCCCGCTACAGCCCGGTTTACCGGAGTCCTGCTAGCCCAGTGCTACAGCCCGGACCCACTTGCTGATGACCGACACGTTCGAAGCTGGGTCATGGATGCCTGTCCCTGTAAGTCTGTGCCACTTTGGGTTTACGACTAGTCATGTCAGCCCGGGCTCTTTATCATATGGATGCTAGCGACACTATCATATATGTGAGCCAAAAGGCGCAAACGGTCCCGGGCAAAGGTAAGGCGACACCCGTGGGGATACCGTGCGTGAGGCCGCAAAGTGATATCAGGTGTTACCGGCTAGATCGATGTGACATCGAGTCGGGGTCCTGACAGCGTTGGCATCAGAGCCGGACTGCCTGTAGGTTCTCCAAGCCAAACTGGTCGATGTTGAGTCTAGAAATTCTTTAGTTATATGTAGGGGAATTGATTGTGGGATGGAACGTAAGGCTCTTTTTACTCCTTTATCTCATGACATTCTGATCTGAGTCAGTCCATTCTTCCACCGGGGGTTAAGGAATTAGGATCTATTCTCTCTATCAGGATCACGTGTTACTAATCAGTAGTACCTTATAAGTTTGATGGATACAAGCCTAGTTCAGTTCTACTACCACATTATGTTGTTAGAATGGATTCAAAACTTTGATATGATGATGTTGAGTGTGTACGAAATCCTTTGCCAAATGTCTCAAAG
Organism: Triticum aestivum; assembly: GCF_018294505.1. Taxonomy (NCBI): domain Eukaryota; kingdom Viridiplantae; phylum Streptophyta; class Magnoliopsida; order Poales; family Poaceae; genus Triticum; species Triticum aestivum. The sequence continues at coordinate 712,583,410 of NC_057801.1, forward strand.
TCCTTCTTGAGCATTTACAGCTGTTATGCTGCCAAAATTTTGCTAGAAATTCTAATGCCTTTGCATTATGATTGTGCTTTCAGATGGCCACTCGCGACCTCAATCAAGTGGTTTGCCTGACTCGATGCCTAGATGTACCCGACCATACTGCCAAGTTGGTCAGGGTAATGACTGAGGCTGGATACCGCTGGTATCCCGAGTACACGGTCGAAGAGCAATTCCGAGACTTTAATCAAAGCCAGTATCTCTGCACTGTCAGGATATTTCCATCTTATCCTGGATCCACCGGGCCTCTTCACTGCTCTTATGGACTCGGGGTTACCATTGAGATGGCTGTGCAGGACGCCGCCTACTCTATGATGACCATTATGCGAGTCAGATCTGGTATATTTCGGGACTCTGATTTCCGGTATATGCCAGGATCACTTCCGGGAGCACAAGGGTATCTCCAGGCTATCTATGCTGACCCCACTCAGGAGGATTCACGGACTCGCACCACTGCTGAGATGCTCGAGGATAAGGACCGTGAAAATCGGGCCTTAAGGTTAGAGCTCTTCAATACCCGTGCTGACCACTGGGCCACTTTGACTCGGTTCGCACCGGCGGTGCAAGCTGGATGTTCAGATATGCGCGATCTCTATCCTGTGAGATCTGCTCTGCCAGACGTGATGGTTTGGCGTGATGTAGGAGGCATCACCCCACCTCGCGGTCCCCGCAGGCCACCGTCTGTTGGTCCAAGGCCTCATCCTAGCCCCTATGGTCCACAAGCTCCGCGAGATCGTCTGTTTCCGGATGATCATGTTGAGCTTCCAGGCTATGGAGGTGACTTCTACGAGGACTACTACGGATCGGTCTGAGTTAGTGGTAGTATCACTAGTTCGCACTAGCTGTGTCGTCTATCGTCCCGCGTGACTCGTGGGATATGACCTAGTTTGTACTCCTTCCGGAGGTGTAGAAAAATAATGTATAGGAGCTTGGGATGCCTCCGATGAGATGTAATCCTCTTTTCACCGTAATAGTACTTGTTTGGTCTTGTACTAAACCCAGTATGGTGTGTATGATGATGGAATAAAGAAGCAGTTTCTGTATCTACCATGTCATACGGATGATCATCTTGCATTCCGAGTTATTCCTTACATTTTATCCTATGTCGGAATCTTATCATCCTGACTAAATCATTGTCTTGTTTACCTAGGATGGTCAACACGCGCGCTAACCCTGCTTCTCAAGAGCAGGCCGAAGGCAGTGAAGGCAGAAATGAAAATCTGCCTCATCCTCCTTCACTAGCCGAGGTTATGATGGAAGCTGAGAGAAACAAGCGGGAGACCAACCGTTTGTTGGAGCGTATTGAACAGAACACGGCACACCATCAGAGGGCTAACGTGGTGTCACTCAGTGATTTTATCAAATTGCATCCACCCACGTTCCACCACTCCGTCGAGCCTCTCGACGCTGATGACTGGCTTCGCAGTATCTCTCATAAACTGCGTTCCGCGCTGGTAGCGGAGGCTGACAAGGTCACCTTTGCTGCATATCATCTTGAAGGCCCCGCCAGTCTATGGTGGGAGAATTATGGAGCTATGCGCCCAGCGGGCCATGTCACTACTTGGGCTGAGTTCAGTGAGGCTTTCCGTGAACATCACATTCCGGAGGGTCTCATGGACCGTAAACGTGAAGAATTTTGCAGTTTCACCCAAGGCCGACTTTCTATGGATGCCTATAGCAGGGAGTTTGGTAATCTCGCCCGATATGCAACTGAGGAAGTGTCTACCGATGCCAAGAAGCAAGCAAGGTTCCGTAAGGGCCTTAGTCCTGAGCTTCGCCGCGACCTCCGTCTGCATGAGTGCACAACTTTTCAGAAACTTGTCAACAAAGCCATCAGTGCTGAAACTGGTCAGACTGACTATGACGCAACACGCAAGCACGGCCGTGACATGGGTTCCTCATCCGGTGCTGGTCCTCAGAAGCGCCGCGTGTGGGTACCCAACACCGCCCTGCCACCCAGGTTCACACCGAGGCCATCCTTCCAGGTGCCTCGCCCCGTTCAACAGTCTGCTCCAGCCAAGCCCTATGGGGGTCCAACTAACAATGCTCCTCCACGTACCAGTTCTGTGACTTGTTTCAAGTGTGGGGAATCTGGTCACTATATGCGTGAGTGTCCCCAGACCAACCCCAACCAGTCTGCTAAAGCCGTTGGCCGTGGCAAGCCGACAGGAAAAATATTCCACGCCAAGCCGGTTACCGCTTCACGTGGTCATGTCAACTGTATCTCTGCCGAAGAAGCTCAAGAGGATCCCAACGTCGTTCTCGGTACGCTTCTTGTTAACTGCCACCCGGCATCTGTTCTTTTCGATACAGGAGCCTCTCATTCTTTTATATCCGAAAGTTATGCTCGTTTGCATAACGTTGCATTCTGTGACATGCCATCCACTATGGAAATTTCTACCCCTGGTTCTAGATGGCAGACCTCTAGGGTAAGTTATGGAAATGAAATCCAAGTCGACAGACTTGTTTTCCTCACGTCTTTGATAGCCCTTAAATCTTCAGATATTAATATCATTCTGGGTATGGACTGGATGTCGGCTCATCATGCCCAAATCGATTGCTTCTCTAGGACTGTTCAACTCACCCATCCTTCGGGAAAGATAGTCAATGTCTTGACCCGAATAGCCAAGCGACAATTATATTCTCTTAACGCCAGCCCTTTGCCAGACCTTGAGGACGTTCCGGTAGTCCGTGACTTCCCGGATGTCTTTCCAGAGGAATTGCCAGGTGTTCCACCTGACAGGGATGTTGAGTTTGTAATAGACCTCATTCCAGGAACCGTTCCGATTGCTAGAAGACCTTATAAGATGGCACCCCTAGAACTAGCCGAGCTTAAGAAACAACTCGATGAGTCCTTGAAAAAGGGTTTCATCCGACCTAGCTCCTCTCCGTGGGCTTGCCCCGTCCTATTCGTCAAGAAGAAGGATGGTACGGACCGGATGGTTGTAGATTACCGACCTGTCAATTTGGTCACAATCAAGAACAAATATCCGCTTCCCAGGATCAACGACCTGTACGATCAGCTCGCTGGATCCTCAGTCTTCTCCAAGATGGATTTGAGGTTGGGCTACCATCAAATCAAAATCAGAAACGGGGACATTCCTAAAACGGCCTTTGTTACTCGTTATGGCCAATACGAGTACACCGTCATGTCCTTCGGTTTAACCAACGCTCCAGCCACCTTCTCTCGGTTAATGAACTCAATCTTCATGGAGTATTTGGATAAATTCGTCGTGGTTTACCTCGATGATATACTCATCTACTCCAAGAGCGAGGAAGAACATGCCGAACATCTAAGGCTAGTGTTGCAGAAACTTCGAGAGCATCGCCTTTATGCCAAATTTTCTAAATGTGAATTCTGGTTGCCAGAAGTGACCTATCTGGGTCATGTAATATCTGGTAAAGGTATTGCTGTTAACCCTGAGCGAGTTCAAGCCGTCCTTAATTGGACTCCACCTGAATCGGTCAAGCAAGTTCGGAGCTTTCTGGGCTTAGCGAGCTATTGTCGTCGCTTTGTCGAGAACTTCTCCAAGGTTGCTAAACCTCTAACCGAACTCCTCAAGAAAGATAAGAAGTTCGAGTGGACTCCACAATGTGAGCACAACTTTCAGGAACTGAAAAGACGCCTGACTTCTGCTCCCGTACTGGTACCGCCAGACTTCTCCAAGGACTTTGTTATCTACTGCGACGCCTCGCGACAAGGACTAGGTTGCATTCTCATGCAAGATCGACACGTAATTGCCTACGCTTCACGGCAATTGCACCCACATGAGGAGAATTATCCTACTCATGATCTAGAGCTTGCAGCCGTAGTCTATGCACTTAAGACCTGGCGACATTACCTCCTCGGTAA